>NW_012140524.1:9890111-9897806 GCF_000956105.1 Propithecus coquereli | reverse complement strand
TAATATATTAGATTCTATTTCTTCCTTTCTCAGCTGATAAAAACTGCCTCCCATTTTCTCTCCCCACCTCATTTTTGTTAGTTGAGCTATGTTTTTAAATACAGTTTCATGCTATGTAATTGTAATGGTCAGGAGGGCTAAGTTAATCAGAGTAACAAGTAACATTTTTTTTTTTTTTTTCAGACAAGGTCTCTCTCTGTCACCCAGGGTAGAGTGCAGTGGCATCATCACAGCTCACTGCAACCTCCAACTCCTGGGCTCAAGTGATCCTCCTGCCTCAGCCTCCCGAGTAGCTGGGACTACAGGAGCACACCATGATGTCTGGCTAATTTTTCTGTTTTGTAGAGACATGGTCTCGCTGTTGCTCAAGCTGGTCTCAAACTCCTGATCTCAAGCAATCTTCCTGCCTCAGCCTCCCAGAGTGCTAGGATTACATGGAATGAGCCAACACACCATGCCTGGAAAATAAGTAATTTGACCAAGATTGCACAGCTACTAAATGCCATTTGACTAACACTGACTCTGTAACACTTACAGGCACATTACTGTAAAAATCACAAACTTACAGCATCTCTGAGAGGTAAATATTATATAATCTATACTTTTAATAGTGAGTAGGTCTCAAACAACCAAATGGTTTCATCATAGACGAGTGGCTAATTAATAACCATGTCTTTACCCTTAACAGAATCAATAATCAAATTAATTCCACCAGTAGAGTTACTTGTGAAAACAAGCAAGGAGCAGGAATTTTTTTTCAAACTTAAGTTCCCAATTAACCCTGCAACAAACAATTACTTCTAGAGCCAGATTAAAAACAGCCCTGTAAATTTCAGAAGAGTAGACTAAGATGGAAGGCAGAAAATGTGAGGATAGCATGTGATTGTGTTTCTAGCTTGCGCTGTCCCTGAAAATTTAATAGAAAAGAAAACATTAGGTGCACCATTGATGGTAAACTGGCGACCATCCTTAGCTTCTGTGGCTATTTGGTCTTGCCTTGGCATAAAATTACTTTGGGGCTTTGGCATTGCCAATGAAGTCTGAGGTCAGCAAGGTTATTTTCCCTCTCTTGGCTAAAGGAATCTTGTTTAACTGTGGAACAGAAGAGGGCAAAAATTCTAACAAAGGACAGGCTAATGTCCTAAGTAGGCCGTTCAACCAAACGTACATCCAGAGTCATTAAACCTTTGACCTATACTGTCTGGGTATGTGCCCAAATGAAAAAACTAAAATAAAAAACCTCAATCTCATTACTACCTCTTGCCCTAAGTGCTTTGTCTTGGTGAATAATTTGTACATGGAAGAATTATATCTGTTCTTGGCAAATGCTTACTTACTTACATACTCAGGTCTCTTTTAAGATGAAGAACATCCTCCACAAAACTGAAGCTTAATATTCTTACTTCATTCCTTCAGGTGAGAACATGGGAGGTGCATAGAATGTTTACAAATGTATTCATCTTGTCCTTGTGTTTCTCATTTTACTGGTTCTTCTCATCAACTTTTGCATAAGAGCAATTTCTGCAAGTCAGTGATTAATAAAATTCAAATGCCAAGGAGTAAGCTTCCTGTACATATCTCATTTTAATACAACTAAGTAGAGAAATAGTGAGGAAGAGAGGAACAGGTTTTCAAGTAGTACAGAGAGAACTGTTTTAAAAGTGTACACATGTAGGTCTGATGCAGTGGCTCATGCTAGTAATCCCAGCACTTTGGGAGGCTGAGGCAGGAGGATCACTTGAGGCCAGAAATTTGAGGCCAGCCTGGGGAACATAGTGAAACCCCATCTCTACAAAAATTAAAAAGTTAGCCAGGCATGGTGGTGTGCACCTGTAGTCCCTGCTACTCAGGAGGCTGAGGCAGGAGGATCACCCTAGCTCAGGAGTTTGAGGCTGCAGTGAGCTATGATTTGCCTATGAATATCCACTGCCCTCTAGCCTGAGCAACATAGCAAGATCTCTGATTAAAAAAAATAAATGTACACATGTAAGAGCTAACTTTGTTATTGATTTGTTTTACATATGAACATTGGTTGATTATAAATTTACATGTACTTTTTTGAGTACATAACTCTTTCTAATTTTTTTTTTTTTTTTGGATACAGAGTCTTGCTTTGTTGCCCTGTGTAGAGTGCAGTGGTGTCATCGTAGCTCACAGCAACCTCAAACTTGGGGTCAAGTGATCCTCCCGCCTCCGCCTCCTGAGTAGCTGGGACTACAGGCATGCAACCTGGCTAATTTTTCTATTTTTAGTAGATAAAGGGGTCTCGCTCTTGCTCAGGCTGGTCTGGAGCTCCTGAGCTCAAGTGACCCTCCCACGTTGGCCTCCCAGAGTGCTAGGATTATAGGCATGAGCCACCGTGCCTGGTATGTACTCTTTATAATTTTTATTTCTATTTTTACTTAATGGGTAAAATTCTAAATATTGCCACTTTCCCTCCATCCCCCACACCCAACATTGATCCAGGGAAACCATCTTACAATTGAGGATATAGATAGCTATATTTTTTCATGCATTTATAATTATATTAAATGAATATGTATGTACATGTATATAACATATGCATATATGAGATGTTTTGGTCTTTGATTAGTTTGTAAAATGGGATGATAGTGCTATGGACTAAATTCTGTCCCCCTCAAAATTCACATGTTGAAGCCCTAACCTTCCATGTGGCTATACCTGCAGATAGGGTCTTTAGGGGATAATTAAGGTTAAATGAGGTCATAAGGGTTGGGCCCTCATTTAATAGGACTTGTGGCAGCCGGGCGCATGGCTCACGCCTGTAATCCTAGCTTGCTGGGAGGCCGAGGCGGGGGGATAGCTGCAGCTCAGCGGTACACCAGACTGAACACAGTGAGACCCCGTCTCTATCACTAGAAAAAAAAAATTAAAAAAGACCAAAAAAATACACAAAACCAACAAAACATAGCCAGGCACTCTGGCAAGCGCCTGTAGTCCCGGCGACCAGGGAGGCTGAGGCAGAAGGATCGCTCACAGCCCAGGACCTGGAGCTTGCGTGACCCACCCTCACTGCACTCTACCCAGGACACCGAGTGACACTCTATTTCCACAGGGAAAAAACAGGGAAATTGATAGGACTGTGGCCTTGTAAGAAGGAGAAGATAGAGCTTTTTCTCAGTCTCTGCCATGTGAGGACATAGTGAGAAGGCGGCCATCCACAAGACAAGAAGACTGCCCTCACCAGAAACCAATCACAATGGCAACCTGATCTCAGACTTCCAGCCTCCAGAACTGTGAGAAGATAAATTTCTGCTGTTTAAGTCGTCTATCTAGTCTGCGATATTTTGTTATGGGAACCTGAACAGACTAATATAGACAGTAAATACCCTTCTTATATCTTGCTCTTCTCTTTCAACAAAAGTTCTTGAAAATCCATTCAAGTCAAATGGTGTCATCCTAACTTACTCTTTTTAATGACTACAAAATATTCTAAAGCGTGGATTTACCATAATTTATTCATTCTATCCCTATTCACAGGCATTCCATTTGTTTCCAGTTTTTTAAAATTCTAACGACTATGAATAATGCTGCAAGAATTATCCTTGTACACATTTCCATACACACTGGTGCTTTTCATTCCTTAGGACAGATGCCCAAGAGACGAATTACTAGGTCAAAGCGTGTGTCAGTTGGAGTAGACAAGCCAGTGTAACTCAGGCTCTGCCATCTTTAGGGGCTCCCTAGCTCATCAGCCTACTTAGCTAGAAAGAGAAAAGAGCATAGAGGAGTACACACCAAGCATGGGAAGTTTACATGGGCTGGGCCTGGGAGGGCACTCACCATCCTGCTCACAATCATTGGCTGGAATTCAGTCAAGTGAGGCCAAAAAATTTGATCTAGACACATGCCCAAGAAGAAGAGAAAAAATAAATTTTGGAGAGCTGTAGACATTCTCTATCAATAAATGTGTATGTGTGTGTGTGTGTGTGTGTGTGTGTGTGTGTATTTCACCAGATAATGCTAGCTTGCTTTTCAAAATAATTCCCTATTTCTTTATTGGTTGAACACAGGTGTTCTAGGTCTTTTTAACTTTAGGCACTGTGATATCTCATTTTTTAACTATAATTTGCATTTGTTTTTCTGACAAGTAAATTTGAATATTTTTTGGAAATGTTTGCTTAGATTTGCTTCTCTGTGAATTGCTACTTCAAATTCTTTGCCCACTTTTTAAGTGAATATTTGTCATTTTCTTATCAATTTATAAGAGCTTTGTTATATTTATTAACTTTTGAATTGCAAATATCCTTTCCAAATCTATAATTTTCTCTTTACTGTGTCTGTGGTCTCTTTTCCTATACAAATATTATTCATAAATAATGAAATATCTATTTTTTCTCTTATGGTCTCTGGTATACCATCTTGGTTAAAAATCTCCCCAATGCCACAGATTGTGTATATAGTCTCTCACATTTTTATATGTAATTTTATCATACCGTTAAAGTTTATATCTTTAATCGATCAGGATATTATTTATATTAGAGGAGGTGACAAAATTGTGGATATGCGTAGAGAGGTACATTCATCATGGTAAAATTGAGTTAATCCAAACAAAGTTTTTGGCAGAACGCTGACCTGTATAGCGTAAGATAGGATCTGATTTTATTTTCTTCCAAATGTATGAGAGTCCAACCTCCAAGCTTTTAGTTTCCCAAAAATATTTCAACAAATAATGAAAATCTTCTTGTCACTTTTCCCATTGTACTTCTCTTGGTGTGTGAGCAAAGAGGTCAATGGAATCACTGTAAAAGTCTCTTGAAATTCTGTGAGGAAAGGAATATCCACTATCACATTGTAAATAAGAGATGCCTTATCTAAGCTTATCCAGGAACTGATCAAATTCTGTGTAATTCATCATTGATCTCATAGAAAAAAAAATGTTAGTATAAAAGGTACTACAGCCATACATTGCTTAACAACTGGGACATGTACTGAGAGATACATGGTTAGGCGATTTTGTCGTGTAGATGGTCTGGACTCTGACTCATCTAGGCTATGTGGTATAGCCGATTGCTCCTACACTGCAAAGCTGCACAGCATGTTACTGTACTGAATAATGTAGGCAATTGTAACACCATGGTAAACATCTAAACATAGCTAAGCATAGAAAAGATATAGTAAAAATATGGTATCATAATCTTATGGGACCATTGTCATATATGGAATCCATCCTTGACCAAAACATCATCATATGGAGCATGACTGTACAAACTTAAAACCATGAATAATAAAAGTAACTAAAAATCTATACCGTTAAAGAGACTACAAATGTGAATATGTCCCACATGGACATATACTTTCCCCCCATCATTCCTTTTGCCTTGATGTTCAGGAATCAATTGTGACCCATTGACTCTTTTCTTTCATTGTCAAAGAAAAATACCAAGGTTAGAAACCACTTCCAGTCACGTGACTCTGGAGTTACATGTTATTTTTGCTTTATTCTTTTAAAAGCCCTTTGCTTGGGCTTAGTAGGGCAAATTGAATGTCTGAGATCTAAAATGTCATAAAGAAATGCTCTTGTTAAAAAAAATCACATTTCCATGAACAGAAATATTCAGAACACAAGGAGAGGATAGCACATTTTAAAATACCAGAGTAAACCATGGTATTCTTTCCCCAATCAGCTGTACACAGCTTCTGTTAGATTGTATGCTAACGGAGCCCTCACACACAGAATGTCACTGACATGAAGAAATTCTAAGAAAAATTTTTAAATGAAGTTTGATTTTCCTGGCAGACATTGCTAAAGCTATTTAGATGTTCTGAGCACAGCCCTGAATTTCAGCACTTCTCTAGTTTCAATCACTTCCACAGGCATGTCTTTATTTAATCATTCCAGTTTGAAAGGCATATTTGTTGTCCATTTTAAGCACATTTCTTTCATTATCACTTTGTCACCCGAAAATAGTATTTTCTTGAGGGCTCATTTTTATTTAGCAAAAATGACCATAATGCCCTTTAAAAGTTGTGAAACCTTCTTTTGAATATTTTCAAATACCTAGAGCTGCAGACTCAAAGATTTTTTTTTCAGAATGATTTAACTTATATTCTTGTATCAGGCTAAAATGTGTTTGGAGAAGAAATAAAATAGTGTATATGATAGAGTAGTGATTTCTTCATTGTAAAATTTGGAATCACTCAAACAAACTATTTGTCAGGAACTTTTCCTAAAACTACTGTGGCCATTTTCTGGAAAGCATCTTCTAGTCTAATGGTAATTCCTGCCTAATGAAGGGGGCGATCATGATTTACCTGGTTTCTCACTGCTCTTTGTGTTCCGCTGTATGTTTGCAGAGTGGCTTGACTCAGTAACTTCTCCGATAGATATTAAATGTCATTGCATCCAGATGTAATGAGAAATGTAATGACTCTCAATTACATATAATAGTACATTTATCCATTTGGGTTCTAGAAAATTCTGAGAAACTCAGGAAAATTAAGGTCCTTTTCCCGTAAAGAGTGAATATAAGAACGAACATTGACAGGCTGGTGAGGTGTTTCTTCAACTTCATGAAGTCCATTGATGGACCGTGCTCTAAATCTTAATTTCCTCCTGGTAGTAATCTGTTCTGTGTAACAATATTGTCACAAATTTAGCACTTAAAACTACACATTTAGTATCTCACAGTTTCTACGGGTAGGAGTCTAGGCCAAACTTAATTGGGTTCTCTGCTTCAGAGTTTCATAAAGTTGCAAACAAGGTGTTGATTGAGCCCGTGGTCTCATCTGAGGCTTGACTAAGAAAGAATCCACTTGCAAACTATTGTGTCAGCAGAATTCAGTTCCTTGCAGGGCCTTGAAGTTTTGTTTCTTGCCAGCTGTTGGTCAGAGGCTGCCCACTGTGTCTTGCCACGTGGCCCTCCACATGGTCAACTCAAGACATGACAGCTGGCTTCTTTACAGCCAGCAAGGGAGAGAGAACCTTCTAGCAACACTGGCTTACAATCTTAAGTCATGTAAGCATGTACACATTAAATGTACTTAATGTCACCTTTGTAGCAGTCTACTGATGAGAAGCAAGTCACAGATTCCTCCCACGCTGAAGAGGAGGAGAATCACATGGGCCTGAACAACAGGAGGCAAGATCACGGAGGCCATCTTAGAATATGTCTGTCACACTCACCAAAAAGAATTGGGCATAAAAACATCTGCATGATCTCTCTTACACAATTGTAATAAAAGTAAAATAATGAGTATAATAAAAGAGATTCTGAAGGAACTGTTTGGTTTAAGGGGAACTACCCCATATTTTACATGTCTGCAGGTTGCCTCAGCAGAGAAAGGGTTTGGAGGAGGTTCTACTCATTGAAAATGCTGCAGCCACTGGTACTAGAGTGACAGACCTCTGCCTGTGGGGAAAGCCAATGGCATAAGGCATTGCAAAAAAAGATGAAGGAGCCTGCTTCTCTGATGTCTGAGAGTGGAGCCATGAAATCTGAAAGCACGTCTGTAAGTAGAGTGTGGTGGACACAAGGCAAGTTCATTTGCGGATTTCTGATTACCTTTTTTTTTTTTGAGACAGAGTCTCGCTCTGTTGCCTTGGGCTAGAGTGCTGTGGCGTCAGCCTAGCTCACAGCAACCTCAAACTGCTGGGCTCAAGCGATCCTCCTGCCTCAGCCTCCCGAGTAGCTGGGACTACAGGCATGCGCCACCATGCCCAGCTAATTTTTT
>NW_012140524.1:9885865-9889266 GCF_000956105.1 Propithecus coquereli | reverse complement strand
CCACCGCTCTCCACTAATTTTTGGTTTCTATTTTTAGTTGCCCCAGCTAATTTTTTCTATTCTTTTTAGTAGAGACAGGGTCTTGTTCTTGCTCAGGCTGGTCTCAAACTCCTGACCTCAAGCAATCATCCCACCTCAGCCTCCCAGAGTGTTAGGATTACAGGAGGAGCCACTGGGCCCGGTCTACTCCTCTTTTCTTTAAACACATCCTTCATAACAATTACCATTTATAGTTTGCTTGCTGGATGCCAGAACTATTCTAAGCCCTTTACATATAGATGTCATTTAATACTCAGAGCATGCTATGAAGTAGGTATCATCATGGGCCCCATTTCCAGATGAGGAAGTTGAGGCATAGAGAGGAAATAATTTCCTTAAATGACACAAGGCAGTGCTAGAAATAGTGTTCAAGCCAAGACAGTCGATTCCAGAGTACAATCTTAACTCTTATGGCATGTTGCTTCCAGTATCAATCTTTCATTCTTATAGGTGATGCTTTTCTTTACATTTTCTTCTCTTTTATCTTTGAAGTTTAAATGAACTATCTCATTATTCCTGTATTTTTATCAATTTTTTTTATCTGTCATGTTTATTTTTCTCAATATATTGTTATGAAAATTTTCAACATAAAAAAACTAGAAAGAACATTACATGAACATCTATCCATCTCCCCACCATCAAGATTCGACATTTAACATTTTACTACACTGGATTTTTCACATATTTATTCACCTGTACATCCCTCGATCCATCTTGCTTTATTTCTTTTTGTATTTCAAAGTAAGCTATTGTCTCATATAGTTTTAACTATAGTATCATTCCTTTTTCAAATTTCTTTTCCTTCAGCTATACTTTTTGTTATCTTAGGACATGAAACACAGTAGATGCCAATAAATTGTTGGCATTATTGTTGTGAAACATTTGGACTTCTAAAACACTGCTATTTTCTCACAGTGTCCCATTAACTACTCCTAAAAAAAGTTATAAGTTTAAATTTTGATCTGTACCTTCATTAGACATGAAAATATATCAAGCCATTAATATACAAACAGCTCAGAGCAAAAGAAATGGAAAAAAGAAATCACTGGGAGCTTCGTTGCAGAAAGTATTCTCAACTAAACTTCACAGATTCTGTTTTTAAAGGGATGTCCGTGATCTTGAACATGCCAGTAGAAGTCGTCTGAGGAGCAGTAGAAGGGCCAGCTCAGGCTGTGTGACCTTCTTCGCCAGCTTCCTCTGACCTGTTTATTACCAATATGACTCCCTTCCTCCCAGGCATAATTAAAGAAGACTCTTCATAATATACAGTTGCAAATTTCTTTAACTTATGATGGAAATCAAGTCAAGGTTGACAAGGGCAGAAATCATTCCCAGCGGGGTCTTCAGAATGAAGGAAGCGGCACTTCCCTCCCTGCTGAGAATTATTTTGCTGCCACAGGCATCTTGCAAAAGGATATTTTAAGTTGGATAAATCAATAAACAGAAGCTCCAACCACGCTTTCCTACAGAGAATCCAAACCTCAACATAGTAGGTGTGTTGCCTGTTCAAAATTTGTTGCTCATAAAGACTCAGTATAATTTATGCTTGCTGGGTGTCTTGTGTTAAAGTCCTCAACATCATTCGATGTTTTAATGTGTTTTTAATTAAAATAATGATAATTATTCTGAATTGTTCAGTAGAATATGGGATAAAATATTAATAGTTCCAACATTCCTTAAACATGGAAGAGATTACCTGAAGCTGTGTTCTGTATTTAAAACAGCTAAGTAGTTTTACAAAATTGATGAATTACTAAATATTATTTCCCTCCTTTTTTTATTGGGGAAAAGGTTTGGGCTTGTATTCATTATTTTCAAAATGAACAGATTTATTATTTCCAAGTCAAGTGATCTGATTATCTCATGGGTAAGATGATATTTATTAAATAATTTAAATCCTCATTAATGTAATAAAATACAGAAATTGTTCTCCCCAACACCTATGTTGATCAAGGCTGAAGGAGCTCAGGAAATTTCATCCCAAAATATGACTCCTCAGTATAAAGTGTATTTTGAATTAAAGACCCTTAGAGATCAATAGGTATTGGAAGGGGATTTCCCTCTATCTGTATAAAAGCAAATCAGACCCATCAAAGTAACCATCCACTTTCCTTCCCTTCCCTGTTATCTCAAATATATTACAGGAAAAAAAAATCAAGAATGCAACCAGACCTGGCCCAAATCATTTTAAATAGAATACTTGTCTGTCAGATTAATTTAATTTGCAAAAAGAATCATTTACAAGTCAATCTGTTTCCCCCCATCCATTCATCCTCCCTAAAACATTTATTGCCCCTAAACAGAATTACCTATATCTGTCATCTCTTCCTCCCCTTTAAAATAAGGCTATATAAACTTCTGAACCCCACTGGGATATTGGGTAATCGCTCTGTGATTCTCCCTGTGCAAATGATAAATAAACCTCTTTCTCTTATTAATCTGCCTTAATTGTGAGCTGATCTTTCAGCAAAACTTCCAGGGTAAAGGGGAAATTTCCCCTCACTGATACAAGGCACGTGGACGGTAAATAAGTTACCATTGGAGAAAAGCAGAGGGAGAATTTAATTCTGGCTGAGGTGACCACAGAGGGCTTCTAGAAGGTGATTCATAAACATTTTTTGAAAGCGGGAGAGAGCTATAAGATTGTCTAGGTCAATGGCATCGTTTTACAGATGTAAAGACTGCCATAGTCATATACACAGCTGGTAATGTAGAGTCAGCCCTACCTGACTCTCCTCCTTCCACTCCATTGTGTTATTTCTGTCTTCAAGCTTTTCCCAAGCGCAAGTGAGGGGTTTTGTTTGAGTCATGATTTAGGAATGGGGTAATGGGGAAGAGTCCTTTAGCATAACTGGAGTTCACTTATTCCTTCAATGGAGGCTTTAATCTCTCTACTTTCAAAACAAGAGAAATCTTTTCTGAGGCAAAATTAACGGAGGCTTAGAGGAGAAATCCAGTTGCCTTAACATGGAGATGGCACAAAATGGACTAGAAGCAACAGAGATGTAAATTTGTACATTTTCTGGAAAGAAATTTAGCCTGAAAATTTTCAAACAGTTTAATCTGTTATAACCCATAAGGAAAAAAAGTACCATCAAAAATTTATATACATGAATGCTCACAACAAAATTACTTATAAAACAAAAGTTGCAAATTACCTACATGTCTGATTAGAATGTTAAGATTTTAAACAAACAAATAAAAAAAAGGACAGAAATATTACATGTATTAGGCCAGGCGTGGTGGCGCATGCCTGTAGTCCCCGCACTTTCGGAGGCTGAGGCAGGAGGATCACTTTGGGCCAGGAGTTTGAGGTTATAGTGAGCTATGATCATGCCATTGCACTCCAGCCTGGGCAACAA
>NW_012140524.1:9876132-9885200 GCF_000956105.1 Propithecus coquereli | reverse complement strand
CGTCAATTCGCGGAACCACCACAAATGATAAAAATGGATTCCTAAGGGGCCAAAAGGATTACTGGTTCAAATGAAGGAAGTTTCTATTTGGCTAAACTCTTCAAGAAGAGAGACATTAACATTTTGAAAACTTCCATCATTTGCTATTCCTCAAGTTAAAGTCTATAAACTGGAAACTGTAAAAAAAAAAAAAATCCTATATTAAAGCAAAAATTTTCTTTTTTCTCAGTTGTTTTTATGGCACTCCACTCGATCCTTGGAGACAAAGCTAATACTACAAGAAATTTAAAAAAACATTACTTCAAAGAACAGCTTCACTGTCTTATTGATAAACTGATATATTATTATTAAAACCATTTGAATTCAGTATTCAAATGTAAAAGTTCTTTCAGAAAAACTGGGAGACGCTTCAAGAATAATGCATTTTGTCCATCATCTACTTTCATCTGTCATTTATATACTGATTTTTTTTCTGGAGGAAAAAAGAGAAAGTTTTACCACTGTTTTCAACACGCTGTCAAGGATGTCTTTATTGTCATTTGAGGAGTTGTCTATGCAATTTCCTTCTCTCCGATAGGATAATATATTGACCTTCCTTATTCAGGCAGAATAAAGTAGGTTATGATGGCTGTACCCACCTCCCACATATAACTTCACTTTCTATCAGAAAAGAGACAAAAAAACCTTTGAGAATCAAAATCACTTCTACTTCATTGCCTCAGTGTTCCTTTCAGGTGGAATCTGGAGACTGAGGTTGAACATTAAGATATAAAAATTTGCAAACTTCTTCTCAAAACCAACCCATACATCAGGTGCTCTGCTCACTGATAAAAGAGAGAAAGGAGAAAGCCAGAAGGTCTTTTCTGAAATGTCAGAGACAAAATATGTTCAACAGAGATGCCCAGGAAAAGGGGCATTTCCAATGCACCTGTCCTTTGACTCTTCTTTGAGAGAAAAAAAAAAAAAAAAAAAATATATATATATATATATATATACACACACACACACACATATATTATGGAATGCTATAAATGCATGGATTCTGGGAGCAGGCTTTTGGCTTTTTGCTAAAATGGTTAAAATTCTGTCTTAATTGTTCAACATAGTTTTTCAGAAAATTAGAATGACCTTGACCTCTGAGACATCGATAGAATCAGGGTCTAAAGGCTAAGATGTAGTTTGCCCAGCTCTGGGGACAAGTTTTACAAAGTATCAGTACAGTGGTGAGTGTCACTCTTTATAATTTAGTAACAATCTCACTGATGTCATTAAAATCCTTTAGTTATTTTCAGTTACCTTTTCAAGCAATTGCTTTTGCAGATAAGAATAGAAGAGTCATTGTGATGAAATTATGGACAAGAATCATTAGTGAAGACTCTATGTCCATTATCCATCCATCCATTATCTTATTATTTTATTTATTTTCCAAAGTTATTGCCAAGTGTCATGAACTATCTAGGAACTGAGGATATAGCACCAAAAAATACACCCCGTTCACTCAGAGGAATTCACAGTCTAATTAGCAAAATATTTACAAGACAATAAATACAATATTGTATTTCAAATAATATTGGTAAAGTATACAGGATGACAAAAAAATAAGAATGATAAATTCTACTACAAAGAAGAAAAGTCAGAAAAGATTTAATGGAAGACATTTAAGCAGAGAACCATAGCAAAATTATACTAAAATGATATAATTCCCCTTACCTGGAATCCTCACCAAAAAAACTTGAGAGTTGGGCATTGTCGTTACTTATTAGGACCAGATCTCAAAGAGATCAGTTAGCCTTGCCTCAAGTTGCTTAATTACTAGAAGTAGTACCATATTGTGAATCCAAATCTTTCTGTCCCCAAATTCCACGCCCTTTGCCCTATACAACCCCACTCTTACCATGCCTCCCAGTCTGTGACTCTGCTATAAAGATTTATCCATAACTTTTTTTTACACTCTTGTCATTCAAGACATTTACTGCTTTTTTGGACACTCATTGTCTTTATAGTCAATGAACTATAGAATCTTGGAGCTGGAAGGGATAATTTGAAGCCATCTAATTCAACACCTAACAGAAAACAAACAGAGGTGACTTGAGCAAGGTCCTAAATCTAGGCAGTTCTAGAGCAACCCCAGAACCACCTAGTCCAGCTCCCTTCCCTTGTCTGAGCTGTCCCTTCTCTGGGTTGTCATAATGCCCAGTGCCCATCTCCAGTAAATAGTTTGTTTTCGGGAAAGAACTGGTTTTCTTCTTTTTTGCTTCAAAAAAAAAAAAATCTGCTATGTATGTGGGGCTAGGAAACTTACAAGGGCTGGAAATGAAAGGCAATGACAAAAGAAATAACTCTAATCAGCTTGAGAAATGCAAAGGGTTTAGGGTGTGAAAGAATAAAAGGAGAAGCAAGAAAGCAGAGTATCCAAGTGGGAGCCCCAAATCATGAAGGCCAGAGGGTGTTTTCAGAAGCATAAATTGGGTTTTAATTTCGTTGTGTAGCTGTAAGTTGAATACTCTGTCTTCTTAAGCCTGCAGGGAAACCTGTCACATCAATGCTGTGTAGTATGGAAATGCAGGGAAAAAATGACCTTTAATTTTTGGATTGATTTTGTCAGATAAAAAACAAATCCAGATTTAGTAAGGAGAGACTATATTCCAAAGGCTAAGGCAAGGAGGGAGTAGGGTAGGATGGGACCATTGCAGTTGAAGAGAGGGGATGGTTATAATAAAACTCTGACCATCAGATCTACAAAAGTCTCTCGGGCAGGGCAAAAGGATCTTTCTTTTACCTGGTGGAATACCCAAGGCTAGAAAGAACAAGGTGTGGGGAAGGGGAAGGGTAGCCTGATGAGATAGTAGATCCTGCGATAGCCCTGAGGCTATTTTTCAAAGGGGCTATATGCTGGCTCCAACTGAGGGTGGGTCAACATTCAAGAGTTGACAGGAAGAAGAGAAGCTTAACCAAAGTTTGTTTAACAAGCATTTTATCCCAATTGCTCAGGGCACAAGCAGTTCAACTAATCATTTGTGAGGGCAAGAATGGGAATTTGGATAAATCGAGGTAAAGAAGGAGGGAGGGCATCCGTGAGTCTCATCTAAGTAATCTGGGGACGGGTGGTTCTTGGCAGTAAGGCCTTTTCTGGAACAGAAAGGCTTCCCGGAGCTTTTGCTCTATTCCAGGAAGAGGGAGATCAGGTAAAATTCAACACTGGCAACTTGGAGCAGAAAGAAGAAAATGGCTGTGAGAGGTGACGTGGAAGTAAGATAAGGGACCTTGGGAAGTAGGAATTTAAAGCCACTTAGAGCCAGGAGCAAGTGGCTCACACCTGTAATCCTAGCACCCTGAGAGGCCGAGGCGGGCGGATTGTTTGAGCTCAGGAGTTCGAGACCAGCCTGAGCAAGAGCGAGACCCTGTCTCTACTAAAAATAGAAAGAAATTAGCTGGACAACTAAAAATATATAGAAAAATTTAGCCAGCCATGGTGGCACATACTTGTAGTCCCAGCTACTTGGGAGGCTGAGGCAGAAGGATCGCTTGAGCCCAGGAGTTTGAGGTTGCTGTGAGCTAGGCTGATGCCACGGCACTCTAGCCCACACAACAGCGTGAGACTCTGTCTCAAAAAAATAAAAAAAATAAAGCCACCAAAATACCTATAGCCTCCAGAAATGCATAGAAATCTTGTGCAAGCTCTATGGATTGAATTAGCATGGCTGGTCCTCTTCCATTGTAACAATTAAAATATATGTCTGCCTTCTTGCCAACACTGGATGTAAGTTCTCCTTTCTTCTCTGTATCACTAGCTCCTGATGCCAAACAAGTGCCAAAAACCAAACTTGTGTTTTTAGGCTCTATCCCTTAATTCACGTCATTATCCTAAGGAAAGCACACACTTTTCTTGATCAAAGCAAAGATGAACTTAGTCTGTGGAGACACGGAGCCCAGCAGGAGGTAATGGGCTAGTGGAGGGCGCCACTGATTGCCTCTCTTGCAGGGGTGCATGAAGAGCAGCAGAGAACTATCAGGAGTCATCAGTGGTGGAGAAAAGGAGAGGAAATGCAAAATAAGCCATGAATAGACTGAGATTTAAAAATTAGGGACCTTACTGTAGGACACAATGCATTAACAGCAGCTAGGCACAGCTTAGGTTTTCCAAGCATATTGTTTAGCAGGACTGTTGACGACTTATTCATATTGTTGCTGGGATTCTTGTAATTAATTCTTTCCTTCCAAAGTACTGGGTGAAAGAATGTCTAATGAAATGGTGCCAATCATTAATGAATAACAACCTTTGTGGTCAACATCCCAGTGCTTGAGGAGCTTCCACCCTTGGCTGAGTCAATCAGATCATTCACACGGGCAGTGTCCACAGTTGAATATAGCCTGGTCACCTGGTCTTACATGCACCTTTACACACTTGGTGCATATTTGTTGAGAGGAGATGATAAAGAAGAGCTTCACAGCAGTACTACTCAAAAATGAGAGTGAGTAGGCTCTCACAACGATACGATATTCTGAACTGAGATGTGCTTGGCAGTGTTCAGTAAGCTCTAGTCAGGCTTTTAGCCCCTAACACTAGTGTGAATTCAGACGCCCTGTTGCCATGATTTAAGTCAAGGCATAGCAGAGGCCCCTAAAGCCCTGTCTTGTCTTTCATATTCCCTACTGTTTAAGGAAGGAGAGATACAGAGAAGACAAGCTCTAAGGAATACTCTAATTTGAGAGGAAAACCCACAAAGAAAATGTGATGACGCAGCAAAAGCTATGATACTGAAAGTGTGGTACTTGTCCCTGTGGCCAAATGAAGAGTGAACACAAGCGGTTTGAGGAAAAGGAAAGAGAAGTTTATTCATTTGCTGGCAAATGAAGAGGATGTCAGACTCTCATCTTAAAGTACCATTTTCCTCCCTTTTAACAGAAATACAGAGTTTTTAAAAGGGGGTTTACATCTTTAGGCTATTGCTATTCAAGTATGGCATCTCCAGTGAAGATGATCTCACGAACTCTGTTCTGTTGAGCCATCTCCTGTGGTTTAAGACACTAGAAACAAAGAACAAAGAACATTCCTCTGCCCTTCTGATTTTTGGCCTCGGGCACAAATGCATATTTTAATTCCCAAAAAGAGTGGGGAAGGTTTTAAAGAGACAACTCATAATACATTTTGCCCTTTTTCAGGCCCTTATTTCTGTTTCAGCTATAGACAAGATACAAGAAAATAAACAAAAGCAAGGGAAGAATTCATATATTGAGAGAAACCAGGGATAGAACAGAAGGTAGAGGAAGTACAGGAATAGAAGAAAGAGAGGGCAAAAATGCCAGCAGCCACTTGGGCAATTTCTTTCTCCTGAAGCTTGTTACAAAGATAGAAGAATTCTCCATGATTCAGTTCATGATCTGAAGACCTTGGGAAGGGGCAAGGAAAGAGAAACTGAAGCTAGCCTGGAAGAGGGCTATGAAATACACTTAAGGAAAGATTAGGCTGCCCACACAGGAGTGCAGGGGGATCCACTGCACCAGAAAGATGCCATCTAATTGCAAACAGTTTGCTCCAGGAGGACAAGAAAGCCCTGAGGTGCCAGCCCACACGTGTTCTGGTGGTAGCCACTGAGAGAACAAGTAGAATTCATTGACATGTGGTCATGGTAAATTCTGTTGCCTACATCCAGACACAGATGGGGACTCAAAAAATGAGCAAAGTGGAAACAAAGCAATGGAAATCACATAGATTCCAAAAATTAGAAGTATGTAAAAAAAAAAAAAAAAAGGTCAGTGGCAAGTATCAACTGCTAACCAGAGAGCAAACCATTTTTTTCGCCTTTGGGTAGCCATATTGCCAGCTGCTAATATTTTGAGAATTACCATGGCTTTGGGGAACCAGGAGTCCTTGATATTGTTCTTAATTTTGCTCAGTTCCTATCTTTTGCTTTGTGCTTATGCTTTTGTTGGTTTCTCAAATCCCTTTTGGAAATAGTAATAGTATAGATATTACAATCACAATGGTCAATGATAAATTGTTCAAAAGTAAATCTGAGGTTTTTCTTTTTCTCTTTATTTACAAATATGATATTATATTAAGTAAATGGAATAAGTGATTTGTATTTTGAACTTATTTAAAATACTTCAGAAAACAAACCTTACAAAATAAATGTCTCATTTTAAGAAAAACTATGTCAGAACACAAATTATGATTTAATGTTATCATTACTATATGATTCAATACCATATGCCATTGATTCTACAATGCACAATTTTTTAGATTTTTAACATCTCTAAAATCAGATGCTTCTTACAATCAATGTGATAAGAAAATGTCATGTTCTAGTTTAATTTGCAATGTTTTTACTTTCTTAATGATCCATGAATTAATAGTATGCTTTATAGTGATGGGTAGAGTCTTAGATTTGATGAAGGTACATGTGTTGCTACTTCTTCCTGAAAGCTCCTTTCAGCCAAATCTTTACTTGTGGATTATAGATTTTGCCTATGTAAAAGGAAAAAGACCCCCTTATCTAATAAGCCAGATCATTCTCTCCAGACATCCTGTGTTCTGTAAGCTTCATGCATATCTACCACAGTTCTTCTCAAGTTGTTGCTCACCTGGACTATTTGTTCACCCTCCGACTGGTCTCCCTTTCTTCAGTGGAACCAAAGATGTAACCATACTATTCTTCTCCTTAGAAAACAGGAATGCCTTAATGGCTGCCTAGGGCTGAGGGGGTTGAAAGAATTGGGGATTGGATGCTAACGAGTGCAGGGTTTTTTTGGGTGTGATAAAAAATGCTCTAAAATCCACTGTGGAGATGATTGCACAACTCTGTAAATACAGTAACTGTTGAATTGAAACTTTAAATGGGTGAATTGTGTGGTATGTTAATTATGTCTCAATAAAGCTGTTATACATTTATTCTTTTAAAAAAAACTCAATTACTCCCTATTCCTTAATATTTTCTGGACAAAGTTGAAATTTTTTACGATGGCCTTCAAAAAGGGGAAAACTAGAGTACTTATTAAGAGCTCAGCAACTGGTATAAAAACAAACAACTTGAATGCCATTTACACGTCAGAAGACCTTGGGCAAATTACTTATCCTGTGCTTGTTTCCTCAACTACAAGATGTAGAAAATATTAGCACTTCCCTCATTAATTAATGAGGGTTAAATTACATAATGCAAACAACAGTGTTGTGAACGGAATTGTGTTTCCCCCCAGAATTCATATGTCCAAGCCCTAACCTCCACTATGACTACATTTAGAGATAGGGTCTTTGGGAAGAATTAGGGTTAAATGATATCAAAAGGGTGGGGCCCTAATCCAATGAGATTGGTGGCTTTATAAAAGGACAGGGAGACACAGAGAGCTCTCTCTCTTTTCACATGCACCAAGGAAAGACCATGTGAGGACACAGTGAAGGGTGACTATCTGCAATCCCAGAAGAGAGCTTTCACTAGAAACCAAATTTGTTGACACCTTGACCATGGATGTCTAGCCTCCAGAACTTTGAGAAAATGGATTTCTGTTGACTGAGCCCTCCATTGTGTGATGTTTTGTTATAGCAGCCTGAGCCAACTAGTACAAGTAGGTTCAGCATAATTCTCAGGATTTAGAAGCAGCTCAAAAAAGTTAGTAATAGTAATAATAATAAATACATGTATACACACATATGTGCATACTAATATTAATAAGATACTACTGTTGCTCTGCATAGTCAGTGTTTAAGAAAAAGATACTATAAGTAATACAGTATTTTTGTTGGTTTTGTTTTGGTAATTTTTTTCAGAAACAGGGTCTTGCTCTGTCCCCCAGGCTGGAGTGAAGTGGCACAATCATAGCTCACTGCAACCTCAAACTCCTGGGCTCAAGTGATCCTCTTACTTCAGCCTCCTGAGTAGCTAGGATTATAGGTGTGCATCACCATGCCTGGTTAATTTTATTTTATTTTTTCATTTTTTGTAGAGACACGGTCTGGCTATGTTGCCCAGCTTGATCTCAAACTCCTGGCCTCAAGTGATCTTCCCACCTCAGCCTCTCTGGTTGCTGGGACTACAGGTGTGAGTCATCGTGTCTGGCAATAGGTCTTAAATTCATTATAGTTTAGTCAAATTATCTAATCTCTGTTTTTATTTCTTATTGATTTATTATTTCATTTCCACATAGTTGGAATTTTTCTAGTACATACTAGTTTATTTGTAGTTCAATTCCATTGTGGTCACAGAAGATGCTATGAATTATTTCTTTATGGTGCAGTACCTTGCCAATTTTGGTATATATTCCATAGGCAGTTTATACATTCTTTTTTCATAGTATGCATCATTGATTTCCTGATACTGGTAGAAATGTGGAATCTTTTAAATACATTTATCCTTTACCTCTTTCCAGTATTGTCATGTATTTACATCTACATTTATTTAAAATTTGACAAGGCATTGTTACAGATCCAACTTATTTATAATAACACACATGTCTTACCATTTCCAATACATTTATTTATATCTTCAGTTCCATTTTTTTATGTAGAATCATCCCCTTCAGCTTAAAGAAATCCCTTTGATATTTCTTGTAGTCAGATCTGCTGGTGATGAATACTCCAAACTTTTGTTTGTCTGAACATATCTTTATTTCACCTTCATTGTGGTAGGGAGTTTTTGCCATGTTTAGAACTCTAGTTAGAGAAGTTTTCTTGCGGTATTAGACAAAGGTGATTTCATTGTTTACAGATTCAATTGTTTCTATTGAGAAGTCAGCTGTCAATCTCATTGTCACCTTTTTGAAGATAATGATTTTTCCTCTGGCTGCTTTAAAAAGTTTATCTTTGTTTTTGCTTTTGTTTTTTCCCCTTATTATTGAGACAAGATTTCACTATGTTGCCCAGGATAGTCTTGAACCCCTGGGCTCAAGCAGTCCTCCTACCTCAGACTCCCTAGCAGCTGGGATTATAGGTGTGCACCACTATGCCCAGCTTGTCTTTGGTTTTCAATGGTTTTCTCTATGCTCTTTGTATACATGGGATTTTTTGTTTGTACTACTTGGATTACTCAAATTTCTTAAATTTCTGGGATATCTTTTATCAGTTTTGAAAAATT
>NW_012140524.1:9872507-9873827 GCF_000956105.1 Propithecus coquereli | reverse complement strand
CAGTGGCGTTAGGAGAAAATTCGTAACTCTTTAATGAAGACAATTAAATTTTCACTGCAAAATCTTTAATTAGCACTTGTTTCCAAATACTATACTACCAGCAATTTCAATCCATTTTCCAGAGGTTAACAAAGATCTGCCCATAGAAAACCACATCATTAATTCCACTCATGTATGTTAACCCAGTAGAAGACAATGTTGTTTGAAGGACCATTTCCAACTAAAAAGAACAATTTGTGTAATTATTTGGGGTCTGCTAGTAATGGCTGCAGTACTTAAGAAACTTAAGTTCGTGCAACCAGAATTTGTAAATTTGTGCTCTAGTCAATTGTAGGTTTGTAATACAACGCAAAATAAATGCTTACTGAGGGCCAATGTTGGAGCAAGTTGAATAAAGTCAGTCTTCAGTGTAAATAATTATCTAAATATATTCTATGGGTCCCTTACTTTCTACTAGGACCACATAAATTTATAAAAAAAGTTATAACAACAGTGATTTTTATAAACAAAAGACTTTATTTCAAATATATTTTACAGTTTGTGTGTAATTAGGATTGCTTTCCAGATTGTGAAATTTAATAATAAATTGAACAAGCAATGTACAAAATAGTGGTGTTTACTTAGGCCTACTTAATTCCTACAATTGTTCCTGTAGTTTTTTTTTTTTTTCCTTTTTAAATTGAATCAGTAGAGACATCAATGATAACATAACTTTTATCTTCTTGGTTATATCTTGAATAGCAACAAGGTACCATTCCATTCCATAATCATTTGCATCTTTAGAAACTGGCAATAGGGAAGTAAAATCTCATGTGTCTGGTCCTGACTAATTGAAAAATGATATACTGTGAGCAGAGCTGAACTAGTTCATTCTTCATGGTGAAAATAGTTTGCTAAGCAAATTGGTAGAGTAACTAAAATTGTAGGACAGATTATTTAACCTGCTTAAGAAAACATAACTATTTTAGAGAACTTTTAGCAATAGTATTGCATACACTTTACATACGAATTACAATGCTTACTTATAAAACAGGTCTTCTCAGCTAGCTATTAGATTGCTTTAGAAACTCAAGAAAATAGATTGGATTTTTTTCATAAACATTCTTTAAATCAGACATTGAACTAATTCATGCTTACCTTCACCTCCACTGTTATAACTGAGGTTTCAATGATGATGTGAAGTTATAGAGATGACTGCAGAACTTTTAAATTTGGTAAGAATGACACTATCCTGATTTTTCAAAACACATACGTGAACTTCCTCAAACACCAACAACTAAAATTGGCAAAATTGAGACTTTTTGGGGAAAAAAAGAGAAC
>NW_012140524.1:9842118-9871172 GCF_000956105.1 Propithecus coquereli | reverse complement strand
AACCCAATGATACTGTCCAGCCAGGGAAACCACATTAAAGGTGCTTCAGCCTGTAGGGTTTTCGAGTATATTAGACTCAATTACATATAAAAGGAATATCTTTTGCTATTATAGTAAAGCTAGATCTGTCTGAGTGAGATGCATTATAACAAGTTCTGACTGTACTTCTGGGAATGCCTACATTTAAGAATTAAACCATTAGTTCTCAGTTCAAAGTCAACTTTAATAAGTGGGGTTATTTATATTGAAAACAAGATTATTTTCCATACTTTCGTTCTTTCCATAATAAAACTACTGATTACACCTTCAAATAAGAATCGTGAAAAGAAACACAGTATAATAGGTAAAGAACACATTTGCTGTTTTTATTGGTGCCTTGCATGGCAGTAATACTGAAAAAGGAGAATGAAAAAAAAAAAACCAAAATAAACAAAAACCAAAACCAAAAACAAAACAGGTTGGTGGCAACCCACATCTTTTTTTTAAGAGTACATAAACTCCTGTTTTATTTTTATTGTGGCATGAATGATAACATAAAACCAAAAACATGAAAATATACAACTTATATTACACTATGTGTTATGAACAAAATATAAATCTATAACTCTATGTTATATTTACATAATTATTTATTTTATTAAATTTCAAGTGAGATGGTAGGTTGCACATACTTTGTTTTAAGCTCCAGGCATTTGATTGTCTCTTTTCTATTTTTTTTTCCATTTTTACTTGTAAAATCCAAAATGTTAGACTAAGAGCTTTAGAGCCAGTGGAGCTACATAAATACTGTTTTAGTGAACCAGTGACAGAAACACTGGGGAGGACAGGAATCAATCAGTAGGAAACTCAACACATCATCTTCAACCTGGGAAACTGATAGTTATAGGAAACTTTAAAATTAAATACTGTAAAAGCCTGGCTGAACAAACACTATGCCCTACAAGACAAAGAGATATCTGAACCACTTTAAGTGGGCTTCATAGTTTTCCTTGTAGACCCCATAATTTTTATTTTACTATTAACTTGATAGACAAATATTTTATAAACCTGTTTTTAATATACAGTTGTTTATTACAATTCAATAATTTACCCTTTAGAATGAATGAAAGTGTAATTATTTTTGATGTTTTTAGTGTGATATAAGAGGTTTCTTCTGGGAACAGTAACAACTTCTGGATTAAGAAAATATGTGAAATTAGACCATAAAATGGTTAGAGATGATTTTCTTTAAATGAATTAAGTAAAATTCTACTCCAGAAATCAAATCTATAAAATAACTTCACCAAAAAAACCTTTTTTATATTTGTTCCTTATAAGAGGATTTGGTTTCGACAATGATGATTATGTTCTTTGGGAGGGATTTTATACATGATTAACTCTTAACTGCAGATGCCAAATAAACTTTAAAAATGGACTTAACTAATTTAAGTATAACTGTACTGAAGAACAGTTTTATATTTTATGTAATTATAGAAACTAATAAAATTATTAGTAACTTATAAATGAGCAACTGTAACTTATTTTCTCCAGTGATGCTTACATTCATATTAAAACGTGACTACTTTTAGAGGAACTGATCACAACACCTATACAAACCAGAATTCTGGCACGATTATTCCTCAGTGTTGGGGTGAGAGAGAGAGAGAGAGAGAGAGAGAGAGAGAGAGAGAGAGAGAGAGAGACAGTATGTGTGTGAGAGAGACTGAGAGAGAGAGATTTGAGAGAGAGAGAGATAGAGGGAAATGAACAGGTAGGTAGGAACAAAGAGAGGAGGGAAACTGTTCATATTGACTTTAGTTTGATCTTACTCTTATTTCCTCTACCTTATCTTTTTTGGTCATCATGGGGCACAGAAAAAGAATACAAAGTTTTAGGATCCTTTACCCAAATCATAAACCAATCGAATGCCAAAAGGGCAATGTGTCAACACAGTAAGTTACTATTCACAGTACCTTTTATCAAGTGATTTCAAAGCACTGTAAACATTTAAGTAATTATTTTGTTTTTGTTTTCTTTTGGGGAAAACTAGAACAAAGAAATTTTAACGCCCAGTGAATTAAAGGTCAGAACAAGAGAATATAATGCAGGGCTATGGACTTGCATTTTGTTTCAGTCCATCCAAACTTAAGTTTTGGACAGAAACCTAACTAAATAAAATTAGCTTCTGAATTTCAGCAGTTAAAGGTCACCATTAACAATTTTGTTTTCCCCTTCAAATAAAACAAAATAAAAATCGAACAAAAAGACCAAACGGAATTGTTTTGCCAATTCACTGGTAAGTACGTTAGAATCAGTTTCAGCCATGAATGCCTTCAATGGCATCTACCTGGAGCTAAAACAAAGTATTCTTGTAGCCCAAAGTCATGAAATGAAAACAAAGCATCTTTATAACATGGTGTAAAGTAAGTATCCAGCAAACGTGAGAGGTGAACCCACATAAATCAGAAGGAATTTGTTAACAAAGACAGAGAACAATTTTTTTAAAAAAATCTGTTTTCACATTGTACATAATAATGATATAAAAACAAGTGTCTACTTTTTTCCTTATCCAGAGTGCTTAAAAATAAAACAAAACAAACAAAAACAAAAAATTGGCTCTAGATGACTGTGGCAATTAAATAACTAAAATGAGTGATGAGAGCATAAGTTATTTAAGATTGAATACGACCCTCCTATTAATTCACTCCTTTGTACTAAACACGAGATCTGATACTGTTGGAGCCAAAATTCTTAAAAAGGAGAAAACTTATGGAAAGAGAAGTAAAACTGTGGGTGAATGTGTATGTGTGTGTATGTTTGTATATATATGTGTGTGTGTATATATATATGTGAGCTGGAGATGGACATTTGTTTTAAATATCTAACAGCTTATTGGCTGTACTTCCAAATCAGAACAGAATAAAATAGAAAGGGAGAAATAAAATAAATTATACATAACTTACTAATCTGGGAACAGCTGACCATTATTATTATTATTATTACTATTATTATTATTTTTATCATCATCATTATTACAACACTAGCAAAAAGAGGCAGTTTAAATGAAAATACAGTCATCAAAAACAAACAGAAAAACAGACAAAACGAAATCTCTGACATGCAGGATATGATCAGCTCCTTCAAGCAAAACCCCAGAGCAAGTCTTTTGAGAGAGAGAAAAATACAAAAAGGATTTTTTTTTATTTATATGTAAAAATCAAACTTTAGGGAGGTGTTTGGGGGGTGAGATAGGAAAATGACAACTGGAGTGAAAACCATAGCACATCCAAGCTACAGGCTGGAGTATTTACTATCCGATGCCTCAACACAAATAATGGCAACTGACTTGAAATGATTCTGCATTAATTTGTACAGGCCCTACACCTGCCTTGGCGTGTGGCTGGCAAAATGTACATAAGCAGTCCCATCCCCATTAGTTGCTGCTCTTCGCACATACTCTGTTGGAACCAAAATTGGACTTCAGTGGATTTGTTTCACAGCAAAGCAAGAGTAGTGGCAAAAATCCCTGTGTTCAACCAGGCTCCATTTTGTTGAGCTGCAGTGACTTTTAATCAAATCCTGATTTTTACGGTGTGAAATGCACATGGCCCACATCTCTGAAATGCAAAAGGCCTCTACTTCATTTAATGGAGGGATGAAAAATACCTTATAAAATCATCAGTTCCATTTCCTGGTCAGGAAAGGATGGAATGTTGAAGAAATAAGCTTATTTTATATATCTGGAATATGGCCAAATATATTCATTTAAAACAATGGTTATTTTGCTTGAAGTATCAACAGGAAAAACAACCAAAAATCACTAAGTAGCAAACATTAGTGGAACCAATTGACCAGGGAGAAGGGACATCTGGGAGCAGTTTGCTAGTAGCTTCCATGTTATACATGCACACCTCTATTACACAGGGCCACCTGATCCATCCAATAATAATCATATTAGACATTTAAAAATATAATTTCTGAGCCCTATACTTGGTTAAATTGTCATTTGAAGTGCAAAGTCAAGGTCAAGATTACTTCTAGACCAGTCACTTAGGAGGATGTGGGATTTCATCCCCAGATGTGGGTTTAACTCACAATGGTCCAACGTTATTTCTATTAGTACCATAATCACACACATACATACACACAAAAATCCAAGATCAGAAAATATTTTTTTCTCTAAATTTCTTATGTCTCTCTCTCTCTCTTTTCACCTGAGAACAGCACCTACAGTTCCATTAAAAAAAAAAAAGTCAAATCTCACCAGCTGCTGGTATTTCAGGTTTTTCAAGGGATTGTCTAAGATATAACACTGTCCTAACTTAAGAAGGAACAGGAAAAAGGAAAAGGAAAAAATGAACTTGGTCAACACTTCAGTACAAATTTGGCACTTGCTCAAAGATGTAGTGTGGTGTGCAATAAAGAAAGTCCTCTAAAGAAAATAATTGCTTATTTTGTGGTGGATAGCAAGGAAGTTAAAAACAGGCTCTTTTTCCCTCTTCCCCCCCATGCACAGACTTCCATCTTTAAAGTATAGAGATGGAGAAGGTGGAGAGAAGTAAAGAGAAATTCATCTTTCTTTTTCTGTCAGGTGCATTATAAAACAAAAAAAAAAAGGGAAAGGAAAAAGAAAAAGGAAAAAAACCCAGAAACCCCAAAAAACAAAACAAAACTTATTTCTTTTTAAAAATTGTAGCACAAAACAACAAAACACATTCACAAGCCACTTGTTGGCACTGTGTACCTGAGTGAGAATTTCTAGAACATTGTAGAACAAACAGCCATAAAGTTTATTAAAAAAAAAAAAAAAAGTTGACGGGTAAGACTTCAGTGCTTGGATGTAGCAGCTGAATTACTGGCATTATTTTACCCATAGCTTATTTCAATCTCTTGTTGTTGATATTGTTGTTTGCTTGTTGTATTTTTTTTTTCCTTTCCAAGCCTTTTGAGGCTGAGGTCTATTAGTCAGCTGATGTCCCAACTATTTAAGACTAACAGTTAAAGTAACAGTCAGTGTATGAGAAAGTTAATGTGCTTGGCCACTGGTAAGGATGAACCAGTTAGGGCTTCTTTAAGTCCTAAGGTCACAACAATCTTTTGACCCTTATCAGTTGGCTTGTCCTGCAATATGGTTTTCACTGTCACTCCCATAATCTACATCCGGATCATCCTCTTCCTCGTCGTACTCATCATAAATTTCTCCGTTGATGTCCTCAGCCTGTATCTCTTCTTTGATATGTGGCTCCTCTCCTTTTACACCGTAAGTGCTCTGAATAACAGGCATCCCAGGCTCTGGGCTGCTAGACACGCTTGAGTGCTCTGAGGGCAGGTGAGGGGAGGGCATTCCAGCCATGGCGATGGCTCCAGGGTACACAACACCAGCAGTGGCGATGGGGATCTGTGCTTGTTGCCTGTGAGGGGAAGAATTCCCAAAGAAGAGATCATGGGTGAGTGAATAGTTAGACGTGCACCTTACTATACAATGAATTTGCTCAGCAACGTCCAGCTCTAAGGACGTAATTTTCACCCAATTGCCTAACATTTTCCAAATTGTATCCTACTTTGATTCTAATACCTTGCTTCTGAATAGTGCTTCAGAGACTGCAAGACATTTACATGTATTGCCCATTTGATTCGTAAGTAATCCTCATTTGTTGCCATTCTATTTTAGGAAAAACTGAGGCACAGAAAGAAGCAGAGAACCCAAGTACTTAACGCCGAGGTCACTTTTCCTTCACTGTACCATACAGAAATAGTGTTTCTTTCCTAGAATTAAATCTAAAGATAATTCCACTTTAATGGAAAAACTCTAGAGTATTAGAGCTCCCTAAAACTTTACTGCCCAGAACACACCAGAACTCAACAATATCACACTGTCCACCTAGTCTCTGAAACAGTGGTAGCCTGTAGGGGTAGGAGGCAGAGCCTGCCTCATGGATGAACAACCCGTGCAACTGCACTAAAGCCTCTTAGTTGGTTAAAAGTTGTGCTCTCAGTCTTGACATTCTTAACAAATGTTTAAGAGAACCCATCTTCTCACTTTTGCACTTGGTCCTATAAATTAGGTAGATGGTCCTCGTAGGAAGGTATTAATAGATGATATTCATTTGTGCTTTCTTTCATTCATTCATATGTTTACTGTTTACTCAAGAAGTGTTAGGCGTTGTGTTCAGCTTTGCGAAGAGTCATGTGCTTTGATATAGATCACAGACCCCTGGACAGAGCATGCAGCCTCTTTCAAGGAACTGGAGGGGACAGGGCAGATTTGAAAAGCTTTTTTCTAAGTTATCCTCTGGCCATATTAAGAACAATATTTATCATTCTAAGAAGCTCTCGGGATCTTACTAAGTTCTGTTTCAAATATGCGCAACTGTTTTTTCTGTGTTTTTGAGAGAATTCTACAGAAGCAATGTGGTTGCAGGTAGTATATTACAGCACTGTCAACAGCCGTGCCACAGGAAGCACTGCAAAACACCCCGAGAGCTGCATTCTTAATTCAGAATGGAACTTTCCCATTCACAACCTTGTCGTGCCCTAAATATAATACCTACTTTGTGCCATCCATGAAGGCCACACATGTGCCTTGACAGCTCAGCAATCCCTCTACATTTAGAAATATGTGTTTCTTTCTTTCAAAATCATTGTTATGCTGTATCGCCTCAACTAAGTTGTTAGTTATAAAACTTGTTATGGTGAAGCTTTGGATGTAATGAAAATCAACGAGTAAAGGAACCAGTTATACTTCTAAGTTTTAATAGCAAACTTCAAAATTATTTACTTGCAGATATTATTTTTAAACCAGTTGTTAACAAAGCTCATGTTAGAGCTAGGAGCTGCAGTAGATTTATACTGATATATTTTTTCAAGATCATGTGAAAATACTTCATCTCTGAAAATACACTGAGTTCAGGTTCTTTTCCAAATGCTGCTCTGCAATTTAAACAGATATGTTTCACATCCCATTAAGTATAACAGGAAGTTTTCCCCGTGAAAAAAATGACTGAAAAGTCCATACCCGACATTGAAGTATTGCCGCATTTCCTGCCTCCTGTTCCGCATGATTGCCTTGTATTCCCCAATGCGCAGCTTTTTGCCATCCACGAGGCAGGTGCGCTTCGGCCTGGGCTTGTACTTGTAGTCAGGATACTTCTCCAGGTGCTGCTTGCTGAGACGGGCTTGCTCCTCATAATATGGCTGTTTCTCTAGGTTTGTCATAGCTTTCCAGCGAGATCCTGTAAAGAAAAGAAGGCGAGGATTCCAATTTGCACAGCTTCTAAGCATCCTAAAAAGAGAGATAACTGAGAACAAGAAAATCTAAAGTAAAAATGTTGGCCCCAACCCAGAAATATATACAAGCCTGTTTTTGATTAGAGAGCTTTGACTCAAAAGGTGAGATCCCACATGAACAGAAGTGTTGGTGATTCCATACTCAAAGAAACTGTGTACCTAAAGATATGAACACTGGGTAATATATATTTTTTTTTCTGGCTTGAATGAACAGTTTAGCCAAACTTTTATATTATGCACTTAAAAACTCACAGATAATTTAATGGATATATCTGTTATCTCTACATTAGACCATGATGTAATTCAACCGTGAACAGAAAAGTTATACCATAATTCGTCACATATTTTGAATCTGAGACTATAATAGTTTGTTGAATATATTTATGAGGGGGTGCATTACTTACTATAAAAGTTGCTAACATATATCATATATTCTTATTTTCCCCAAAATGTTTAAGTATGTTAAGCTTATAGGAATGATTATAGTAAATTCATTTCATTCAAATTTAATTATAATTAAAATTATATATTAATAAACATGGACTAGGTAACTACTACGTACTAGATACTATGCTATAAACTTTACATATGTTGTTTCATCTCTACCTTTCACAATACTGTAAGATAGACAGTAATTTATACTCGTAGATGAGAAAACTGAGCTTCAAACAGATGAAGTAACTTACTCAAGATCACACAACTATTAAATTACAGATCTGTGACTCAAATTCAGGTTTGATAGAATTTAAAGTGTGCTACAATATATGTCCTTACATACCTAGACCCCCCCATACTTTATATAATCTAGTGGAGGTCAGAATTACAGTAAGTGTGTATCGAGTAAGAATTTTCTCTTAATAAATCACTTTCAATAATATTGACATTGCTTCCCATGATACGGTATGCATTAATAATGATAACCCAAATTGTTTTTCTCCTTCTTTTTACTATTAATTTTGGTGTGGATTCAACTAGAGTTTTAAAAAAAAATAAGTCTGAAGGTTAACTAAAAATAGTTTATAGTAATTCTCATTTTAGATGTGGTTTAAAGGTTTGATTCTGTCAGTAGGGCTATGTGTAGTAGTAATAGAAGTAGTAGTAATAGTGTTTGTTTTTTAATTTAGACAGACTTAAAAATGTGTTTGCAGATGAAGTATGTTTATCTGCAAATAATCAGCTCAACTTGACCTAAATGTAAAAAGAGCAAAAACTGGAACTAGGAGATCCCTACCAAATATGTACTGGTACTGGTGCCTCTACCTGCCTTCCAAAGTCATCTAAGCAAGCTCTTCAAAGCTTTCACATGGGTTCATTACTCAACCATAACTCTGTATCTCAAATGTAAATAGCTCACTGTTGAACAGTTCTTCCCTACACATGTAGAGAATTCCTTAATGCGGCCTGTTATATTTTTTAAAGCATGCAGTGAAATTTCCTCAGAATTTTTTTTCCTATTGTAACAGATGTTGCATAGGTGGGTATATCCACATAGGTGTTACAAAGATTTATAAATACAGATTTTCTTCCAATCTAGACAGTGAATATGAATTTCTATTTATAATAGAAACTCAGGCTGCAGTTCAAATAATACAGTTTCTTTTTCTATTCCTTTTTCAAACTTCTGTTTAAATCGCATCATCCAACATTAGGTCAGTTGGTCAAGCAATATCATTTGTAGATAAAATCTTAAAGTCCTTATTTGCCCAACATTACTCTCTAAAGGTACTTCAATACCATTATGTTGTTCTCAGTGCATACATAAACACAGATAAGATTATAATACTATTGAACTAGATCAATTCTTTTCATGGAGTTTCTTGCAAGTACATACTAACTTTTTGAAACTCAGATCAGGGAATGGAAAAGTAAGCTTGCCAGCAATAACTTATTAACAAATAGGAATACATTAATTATGGATCAAGGATGATTGACTTGACTGAAATATAAAATTTACTACCTTTATCCCAAAATTGAACAACAAAATCAGCATTCCCAGTTACAATAGGAATTGCCAAAGATTTTCCCTAAATTTAAATGTCCTATAAGTACAAAAGGATTATGTTTCTCTAGGGGAAGGAAACATTTATGCCTGAAGTAATCTGCCTTGAAATGTGAGAACTGTTTTTATATTTCCTATTATGTACATAATGCTGTATTAATTACTGAATATGCAGTTTTCAAGAAGAGAATTATGGTTCCTATCTATCTCCTTGCATATATTCAGTTGGAAAAAATGCATTAAAAACCTAATTACAAAATTTATTATTTTAGTTGTAATTGTAGGAAGTACAGGAAGATCAGAGAACATATGATGAGGAGGTGAGATTGATCTCCTGTAGGTCAGGAAACTGCACTCTAGAAATGACTCCTGCTGCAGTCCTCAACCCCCAGGCTGCAGCCTGGTACTGGTCTGCGGACTGTTAGGAAACAGGCTGTGCACCACCGCCTGAGCTCCGCAACCCCCGCAAACCGCTCCCAAACCCGGTACGTGGAAACATTGTCTTCCATGAGACCGGTCCCTGGTGCCAAAAAGGTTGGGGACCACTGCACCTTAGGAATCAGAAAAAGAACCTATGGAAGAATACAATGGTCAAGGTTGTTCAGGGGAAAGGAGAATTAGAGAAACTTCAAGAAAGCTGGTATGGCTAAAATGCAGAGGAAAAAGGATGTATATATGAATGAGGAAATGGGATAATAAAAGACGTGTAAATTCTCAGAGAAGTTGGCTTCCAAATCTGGCATAAACTGGAATTACACAGTATTTTAACTCTTGATAATATAATTTCTCTGGGAGTATCACTGAACTCTAAACTACATTTTAAAATTTGGCTGTATAATAATTACAAATCTTTTTAAAATTAAGAATTAAGATAGCCTAAGTACTAAACTGGGGCAAAATGGCTAACTACTACATTTTATGACAAGGCAGAACAGTGTTTCAGTTTAGTAGAAAACCCAGTTTTCATGTTTTAAATAGTAACTTCGAATTGGGTTAACCAACTGACAAGTTTGGTTTTGGTTTCAATGGCTTTAGAGGTACAATAACCGCATGCAGCTGCAGTGCTAACCCCCGAAACAAACTTGATGAGAATGGTGGGAAAGCATTTTAGTTATCAACAAAAAAGCTGAAAATATCTACTTGACTTGGGTGTGGCTGGTTGCTTACCCTGGACACGTACAGGGAGTGTGGCCCCTGTTGTTTTCAAAAGGTAGACTTTTTAGAATGAAAAATAGAGAAGAACAATTGGGTATTTTCCCTGATGACAAAAGAGGAAGTTTCAATTTAAAATATTTGATGCTCAAAATAGAAAAAAAATAGGTCTTAAAAGGGTTTTTTTCCTTTCTAAATCTGGCAATACACTAAGAGTGAAGAGTTTGAACTGAGCAGCATTGTCATCTCCATGGGGTCTGTAATGAATTTGCACATTTTACTCCAACTACTGTATATCTAATCAGAAAAAGATGTCCCCCATCCCCTGATCTAGTGCCAAGCAGTAAAAGGTGATTCCTTATGTTAACAATTTCAGCAGAATGGCTTATTAAAACCAGATTTTAGGGTATTATAAAATGCTTAGAAGCCCTTTAAAATGTCAACTAGGATCCCCAGAGACTACGTAAAATGTCAACCCAGCTCAAGCGCCTGTTTTAAGCAGAATGAATTAGCGGCATGCTGTCGGAGGCTGTTATCCAAAATAATCAGCAAAGAGGAAAACATCAAGCTTTCTTCGTACTTTTATATGAAATGGGCCATTTAGAATGATCTCGTGGATATTTGAAGATCATTTATTTATTTAAAGCTATGACTAAATATTGAGGTCCAAAACACCTCAGTGTTTTATTTTTTCCTAAATGCTATATCTTTAATTAATACAATTTCATCAAAAAGACTGAAATAAGAAAGCATTCTCTTTCATGTTGACTATTATGATATAATCATATGGTCATTCTAATATTCTCTTCTTCAAACCAGAAAGAAATTTCCTTAGCCAGTCATCTCTTTTTCATAAAGGCTTTTGCTGTATTTTCTCAAATATTATTTCATGTCATCAAAACTGATACTTGTCTTATACTTAGGATGAAGTTTTAAACAGTGATTATCACTTTGTTGGTACTCAGACACATGAATTCAGTGACATAAAGATAGTTTATAAATCTTAGTATTTAGCTTTATTTTTATTTTGACAGTTTTGGATTTCTAATTTGGGAGTAACTAATATATTGAAACATGAGATATGTTTACATAAAGTATTCTTTTCCAGAGTTTTTCCAAATGAAACAGGTATATTGTTTTCTAAAGATGAGAAATTTCATAGGAAAGCAGAATATAGTCATAAAAAGAAAAAATAGATCAGAGATGGTAGAGTCAAAATTTTCTGATAGAGTTAGGTATTTTTATTCTGTTTTTATTATTTATCTCTTAGAAGCCAGAGAATTAATAACCAAATTTGCTTAGGTTGTCTAGTACCTGGCCACCAGGCTACTTGAAGATGAGGTTAAAGATGGTGATGAGCTGAAGATGATAATGACAACAACAATGATAATAATATCAAAAGAATGGCACACAAAAAAGAAATTGTCCCTTCTTTTTTTTCTGGGACTATTGATAAAATTGGTCTATAATAGGACTCTTTATAATTGCTACCATTTCTCCCTACCCATTTTTTGTGTGTGCTTCAGTGTCTATGCATGTAAAGTAAATGTGTGTTTTGTTTTCTGTTAAGCTGAAAGCTGCAATGGCCAGAAAATTCCCTTTTTAATAATACTGAAAATTATTAAAAGTTACTAAGTATTACTAAAAGTACTTTTCATACCCAAGGTTTCTAAAAGTATGAATTTAAAAATGTACACTTTACATCTTCTTGTGTTCTGAGAATCTAAACTGATTTTCAATTATAGCACAAACATCATCCCCACCTCCACCCTCACCCCCACAATATGAGGAATTCTACAAACAAAACTCCTTATCCTCATGTTACAAAGGATGATAAAAGAAGAAAGAGACCTTAAGATTAACAATAACCTGTGCATAGCTCTCAAGAAAAAGAATAAAAATGGTCAATACCAATATCTAGTGGCTCATGTGAAAGCAACTTTTTTCTCAGTGTTGGTAAAAATATTTCTAGATTTTTGAAGAAAATATTACAATAATTTGTATGAAGACACACAGCTAAATTAGCTATAGAAATTTGGCACATTTCTCAATGAACATAGAATACTTCCATCAGAAGAATCTTCAGTGATGATGCTTATTTTTTGGATAAGCAGATATCATGAACTATCTGGCCTCCAAATCCAGTATCCTCTCACAACTGCAGAAAATAGAACAGGATATTTATTCCATATATTATTTAATTCTTAACGCTTTTCTTACCCAATATCTTGCTGATGTTGGAGTTGTGCATGTCAGGAAAGGCTTGAAGGATTTTCCTCCGTTCATCTTTAGCCCACACCATGAAGGCATTCATTGGACGCTTTATATGGGGTTCATTGCTACCACGCCCCCTGGATTCCCTATAAATTCTTGACTCTGAGACTCCAGCACTTCCTGAAACAGGGAATATCGCTTCATGTTAGTGTTAAAACTTTTGGCAACTCTTGCATTACTGTATTTTAGTCTGTTAAAATATCTGAAAACAAAAAGTACTTCTGATAATGGTACTTCCAGTTCTTAAGACAGATGCTTGCTTATAAAGATTTTGTGATAAGCCTTGTGGTGGCAAATGTTGTATTTGTATTTCTAATCCATTTCTAATCTATTTTCCCTTTCTTTCAATGGACTATGGACCGTTTCACCAGTTTCTTTCAAGAGGTCACAAGAAACTTGAATGTATAATTTTTGATGCAGAGAAGAGTTAGATTAAATCAACAGTCATGCAGGTACTGTAGAAATATTAAATAGGTAAAGAAGTTCAGGCCAGGTGCGGTGGCTCACGCCTGTAATCCGAGCACTCTGGGAGGCCAAGGCGGGTGGATCACTCCAGGTCAGGAGTTCAAGACCAGCCTGAGCAAGAGTGAGACCCCGTCTCTACCAAAAATAGAAAGAAATTAGCCGGACAACTAAAAATATATAGAAAAAATTAGCCGGGCATGGTGGCACATGCCTGTAGTCCCAGCTACTCGGGAGGCTGAGGCAGGAGGATCGTTGAGCCCAGGAGTTTGAGGTTGCTGTGAGCTATGATGATGCCACGGCACTCTAGCCTGGGCAAAAAGAGTGAGACTCTGTCTCAAAAAAAAAAAAAGGAAAAAAAAACCAGGAAACACTAATCTTCTTGGCAGAATGGATGATTACAGGTGAGGATATATCTTTGCTACTTAAAGCCTGTCAGAACATAGAGTACTCAGGCCCTTTTCCTCTCTCTGAGTTTACATAAGTAAACATACTGCTAGATAAGATTTTGCAATTAAAATACAATATAGATATTTCATTGTAATATGCTTTTCTTCTCTTTGAAATTGTGCATGATATATGCTGATGTAGCAATGATAGGTCTGCCTCTAAAAAGATAGGTAAAATGGTAGGGAAAAGAACAAATGAATAGTTATATTACTGTGATTTCTAAAGGGGTCGACTGTCACATGTTTGAGGTGAGAAAAATAATTTATTCCTCTGAATTTCTCCCCTAACATCTAAGGTTATTCAAAGAGACCCACTGATAGTTACTTATCAATCAGTAAGCTTCACTGATAATAAAACACAACCCAAGAGTCACAATGAAACCTTTGGACACCGCATTTACTCTTCTAATCTTACAGGACTTCTTAGAATGGATTTAGCAGATTAAACAGCTTCCAAGATACTTGAGATTAGGCAAAGCAAATAAGGAGAACCAGAAGAAAATGTAGAATTCTGATAGCAGGTTTTCACTTGTTATCATCACAAAAAAAAAAAAAAAAAATGGAATAGATCTATTTTGGTAATATCTAAATATTTAAAATACTTTGGGGATTTGTAGAGCTTGTATTATCAATAAAAGCATTCTTTTGTTTTCTTCTTTTCTTCCTCTTTTCTTTTCTTACTTTGAAGGCATAGGAGTTAACCAAAATTACCCAGACTTGAAGAGCTCTATGTTAGTAAACAAAAAAACACAGCATGTCTGTTGGTGGAGTTTCTCATTATTTCTCATTCATAACAAGCCCTTTGGTCTGATGAAAGATGGAAAATATTTCACATATAAGCACAACTGAATTTAACAAATAACAGCAACAAAAACTTTGATGTTTTAATGCTGATTACTATGGGTATATTTTATCATGCTAATACAACTTAAAATTTATGAAATGTGTTATTACCAGTAATTGTCTTTTTATTGACAAAATGAGTGCAATATATGGCAACATCTTTCTAAAATGGGTTTGTAACTAGCAAATGATCATTTGCACATCTGCCTTTTCTTGTTCTTACACCTTACAGCAACATAAGCAATAAAATGAACATTATGTGACTTCATCAAATCTAAACAAGCTCTTTGTATGCACTTAGGCCAGGTTTATTTCAGCCAAGTGAAGTAGAAAATAGACAGAAATGTTTGGATACATTAAATAAGAAAAATGCAGATTTTTCTTGGCTATCGGTTTTCAGTTTTGACAGAATTATGTGGTTAAATGTTCAGGTTTGGCTAATCCCTTGGCTAAGTGCAGACCTGGATTTAAAAGTAGAACTGGCCCAAAGCAGCTGGAGTAGAGGGAGTAGCGTGTATGTTGGAGGATTCCAGTGGACCCCCTCTCTCCTGAAGTATGCTGCTTACTGGTTTTCCTGGGGCAGTCTTTTCTACATGCAAGGAACTTCCTTGTTATAGCAGCAACATTAAGGGCTGTGCCACCAAAGGGACTCTTAAAATGCATGTATTTCACCCAACACTAAAGAGGGGTTCCCAGTCAGGGCACTATATAAGAACAGCACTTTCTTCTTTTACCCTTTTTGCTATGCTATTAAAATCAGAGTAGCAACTTAATTAGATGTCACTGTGGATGCTTAGAAGGTTCATAGACAATAAAGACAACACAAGTCTTGAGGCACATGAGGGAAGCAGGAAGATTTTCAGCTGGATTCTAGTTAGGTTACAGATAGTAAGAGCATACTTGACTGTGTGGTAGATAGTAAAGGAGTGAAAAGTATCAAAAATGTAAAAAAAAAAAACTATCTTGAATATGTACTTTGAGCTATGTATTCTGATCATGGCTTGACAAATAGAAACTTAAAAATGAGCTGATAGATACAAATTTCTGAAGAGTGTGATTTGGGTACAAGAAATAGGGAAGTGAGAGACAGGGTAGATGGTGATTAAGAGCATTTGCTTTAGAATTCAAGTCCAGCTTCTGCCACTTAGAGCCCTGTGACCTTGGAAAAAATACTTCAAAACTCTTAAGGGTCAGTCCCTCTCTGCAGCGATACTCATCTCATAGGTTGTGCTAGGAATTAAGTGAGATGATTTACGCAAAGCACTCAGTGGACTGCTTGGCACATGGGAACTGCTCAGTACATGTGACCTCTTATTGTAATGTTCAGGTATGAGGTGGCTGTCTTGTCTATTTTTTAGCAGTTTTAATTTACACTAAATGCACACTTCTGCACATTACTGGAATATACATGAACAATTTTCACAAACCATCAGAATCTCCACTCAGATTGAAATCCATCATTGCATGGCTAAATTTTCCTTCTTCATTCTGTTTAACTGCCAGTTGCTGAGTCAGACTCTCCAGTGTTGTTTTTTCCTTAAAAGAAAAATTTATAATGAGAGTTCAATCTGGAAATTATAATTATTTGAAGACATTTTTTTTTGGACCATATACACTACATTAGCTTCTGGAAAGGACAGGATGTTCATTTTTTTTTTTACCTTTGCATGTGCAGTATCTTACACGGAGGTAATTAAAGGAAAAATCAGCGGGATTTTTGAAGGAACTTTGATTCATATAGACCTCTATGACGTCATGGCATTTGGGTTTGGTACACCTAAAGGACATATGTGGAGATCTTTGGAGACAACCTTACCAAATCACAAGATGCGTGCAGAAATTTCACAGAAGCGACCTGTTTCATATTTGGAATGTCTGCTTTATTTTTAGCCAAACAGTAGAAGTATAGGAGTGGCATGAGGCCCAGAGAAAAATCCTCCAATAGTCAGGTGACCAAATGATAGAAACATAATTCACAGTAGTGCCCTCTGGTTGCCATCTTCCCAAATGCCATCTGCATTCCTCATGCAAGGGTAATGAAGACATTTAAATATTCATTGCTAATTGCTTGTCAAGTCTCTGTACATCCAATGTGAGTGCCTGCTACTTGGACCACAATTTGATTTGGATTCCTAAGCCAAAATATTGAGTTGGCGAATTATTTGAGATACAAATATACCAAAATTAGATCTGAGGAGACATCAAGTCATTTAAAAGCCTGCAGTACATGATTTACATTCATGGAGAACAGGGCATTACACAATAAATTATTTTCAAGAAAAATACAATGCTTAATTCAAATCACAAGAGATATTGAACTATTTCCAAATTAAGAAACTAAGTGATTTTAAGGAACAGAAAAAGCATACAATGAAGGGTTGACAACTTTCTCTTGAACTCTCCAACATTGCTCCGAGGATGATGTGGTTTCAAAACAGTTTTAAGAAAAGCATCTATTGGATTTCAGAACGTTTGCTCATGTTTCTGGATAGTTATTCACCTCATTTTCGAAGGAAAACCGTCACGAATGGTGCTAGTGAACCTCATATACTTCAGAACTGCTACTGACACAATAAAATGTTCATAGAAAATAATCAACTATTTAAGATAATTGTATTATAGGTAAAGGGCCTAACTAATGTTCCCACCAAGAACTAAGGGGACATTGAAATTCTTAATATGGTACATGCTTTATCTCTACAGAATCTCTGACAAAATTACAATGTACATACTAGATTAAAAATTCTCTTAAGTCAGTGGCCTTGGAATTCCTGTACTCTATTTATTAAAGACTGTACATTATTTAATAGAAAAACATTTTTAAATTGTTAATCAGTATAAAATATAGTAGGGAAACTGGAAACAAATAACTTACATTAACTTTGGTTCAAAAGATTTATATAGTATTAAAGTTGAAAGAAGTTATATATTTAAAAATGTAGAATCTGACCCAATTTGTTTTGTGTATGACATTGGTGTTTTCAGCTGTTTTCTATGCTCCTGATTTCCTTTGCTGAGAGAGTTTGCTGTATATATTCAGCCGAGCTCAGGAGCACCAAGGGCACTGGCTTAACAGACTTTCTGTAAATGTAGCTGTTAAAACAAAAAACAGGTACATAAACAAACAAACAAACAAACAAACAAACAAAAAACCCTGCCACATTCCATCAACATGATCTGATAGTCCCTGTGTCAACGAAGATTTTATTGTACTCTCTTTTGGGGGAGGTACTGGGTCTTGATCACCTCTCAGGTTTTGATTTAACAGTGTAGAGGGCGATACGACCACATATTTTCCAAAGAGTTTTCCATTCTGAAGCAGTCTTTCAAGAAGAAAAAGCAAAATGAAGGCAACTGGAGTAGAAAAAGAATGAAATGTTAAGCAACTTCTAAGGTTCTGAGTTCAGCTCTATGGATCTTGTGCCATCTTACCAAGAGACTAAAATGAGCAAGTGATGAGCAGGGAAGTCACAATCAGTTTTTAGAATAAATAAACTCTAAATATCCATCTCTAAAGCACATAGTATAATAAAAGGATTCAATTAGCTACCCCAAAGTGGAGCTTACTATACTTCTCAGGAGGATGTCAGTGGGAGATAGTAGAAGTTAACATGGCAAGCTGCACTTTTTTGGAACCCTTTGTATAGCCATTTAAGCTAATTCTCAGACATGTGAACAGGAAAAAGGAGAGGTGATTAGAGGAATTGGAGAACAGGTGGTGTGCCTTTAATTAAAATGCATTACAATAGCATATAAATCAAAGTGGTAACATTTCCACATTTTAGGAAAACTAGCAGACAGTAAATTCAGAAGAAATAATTAATGTGAGGACATAATAATAACCAAAGTGGAAAATAATTAACCTATAATTCCATAGGAAAACTGATTCTATAGTTAAAGCTGATATGCAGTTCTTATTATGTATAGAGGTAGGTGTAAATTTATATGTGGACAGGAGTCTAGCTAAAATATTGAGCCACCAAAAGAATGAGCTGGAATTAAGAATAGTTCTCAAAAGTTTAAATTCAACCTACTCAGGCATATAGGAGAAAGAATCGGCCAAATGTTATAAAGCAGAAATGCTGGTACACTGGAAAAATCCCTCCCACTACCCCTTTCCATCCCCCATGTCCCCAGCTGTCTCCTCCCCCAAAGACTTCACCTATGTACACGTCTAAAATGCAACCATTTGAGATTCTGTTCTTTAGGTTAAATATTTCCTTTTCCAAAAGCCTCTTTTTTGCAAGGCATGGCGGCGCACACCTGTAGTCTCAGCTACTCGGGAGGTTGAGGTGGGAGGATTGTTTGAGCCCAGGAGTTCAAGGCTGCAGTGAGCTATGATCATGCCACTGCACCCCAGCCTGGGTGACAGAGAGAGACTCTGTCTCCAAAAAAAAAAGTAATGAAAATAAAAAAAGTTCTACAAGCCTCTTTTCATATGTGCAAATACTACTGGAAAAGGTGATATTTTGAATCTCAAAGTTCTTATAATTCATCTTTTCTAAATAGAGGCAGCTGAAACAGAACAAAGGCAGTAGATAATAGGTAGGAAGAGAGGTAAGTGGGAAGATGTTGAAAATGGGAAACACCAAAGAAAATGAGTTTGGGGAAAAAGAACTAAATGTTGATGGGCATGGGTGACAATTTTCACCAATCGTATAATCTTAGTTCTAACTGGCTCTGATTAAATCATGTTAGTCAGGAATCTGTACAGAAAACTAGCATCCCATTCCCGCATTTTAAGTTCGGTATTCTGGAACACAAATCCAGCGTAGCGCGTATACTTTACTGCACTCTCATTACTATTCAAATGCTGATTTAAAAATGACAAGATTCATTGATCTTCTCTCCTCTACCTTCTTTTTATTAGAAAGAAAGCAAAAATAAAAGAAAAATAAACATATTTAAAGAAATACTTGCCAAAATTTTGAACTGCTCTGAGTAATCTCACAAGTAAAGCGCACAAAGAGACTGATTACGACAAAGTAGTCACAACGAAAAAGTCCTGGGGATTTATAGGTAAGGGCCAAACAAGACGACCTGTATGCTTTCTCTCTTGAATAAAAACTAACAATTGGATATCAACCAATTGGATAGATGAGTCTTATCTGGCTAATCAAATCTTACACAATTCTGCAGGTTTGCTAAGATCAAGGGGAAACATTAGGTTAAGTCTGTTTTTACTTGAAAAATCTTCTGATTCTATGTTGACTTGAAAAAGATCCAAGTGAATTGTATCTTGTCTACAGAAGAAATGAAAGTTGTAGACCATATAGTTTCTTGGACTTGAATAACTTCTAAAATTCAACATCCAAAGAACTAATATTAGTGTATTAATATTTACTTGGAGAAGTTGGTAGCAGGTCTTGTGTTCTGTGACTTCTCCAATGACTTGCGTAATGGAAAACACCGTGTGTATTGTTTGCAACTGACACAAGGCTACAGTGGGAATCAACAAGGAGAGACATGAAATTTCTAGAGAAGTGGGCAATTAGTTGGTTAGAAGTGGTCGGTATAGATCCACACTTTCTATATCAAAAACCATTCTGAATGATTGAAGGCCATATGATTAATGGGAAGATGACATATCTAAGGTTAGGGTTTTGGCATCAGGGACATCACATTGTAACCAAACTCTGCCATATATATTAGCCATATTGCTTTAGACAAATCAGTTAACGTCCCTGAGTCCCAGAATCCTAATTTGCAATATGGCAGTTGAATATATGATAGATTCTCATTAGTTTGAAAAATTTAAGATAGATATGCTTTTAATATTTTAAAAATCCCAACGTGGAAAATTGAAAAGATAAAGATTCTTCCTAACATATAAAAATTATAGATTAATTGAGTATTAAGAATCTATTATGATTATGATTCTCTATTCTCTATGGCTGTGTTCCCCTACCCCCGAGCCTCACGGACCGGTACTTGTCTGCGTCCCGTTAGGGACTGGGCTCAGAGCTCCGCTGCGCCCCTGCCCCTGTCCCATGGAAAAACTGTCTTCCATGAAACCGGTCCCTAGTGCCAAAAAGGTTGGGGACTGCTGCTCTATGGTCAGACAAATATGCATTAAAAAAGAGAATTTTAGTAACAACTCTAAATGTTGTTGAAATTTTTCCCCTCTTGTCTATCATCTACTGCAATGTATTTAATCATTATTTTTTTCCATTTTATACTCAGGCATGATGAATTTCAGTTCCATAATATAAGCCTAGTACATACTCAAATTGAAAACTTTCCCTACTCCATTACTTCAACTTTCACAAAAACAACCTAAAAATTCAGTTTTTGCAAAGGCTCAAATGGACCTTTCTTGATATTTTATAGAGTGGGCAAAACAAAAGAACACACAACTGTACCTCAGAGAAGGCAGACATTTCCTTAGTTACCTAATCCTAAACTAAACAGCGCATGAGTAGATAAATCTTCTATTGCTCCCTGAAATTGGGATTCGTGTAAGTGATGAGCTTTGCTCCTCACCAGCCTCACATACATAAAGAGAGAGACGGGGGCTGTGGATCAGCTATCATAATGGACATCACTGAAATAAAGCTATAAAACTCATAAAAAGCACATGCATGAAATGACAGAATAGAGTGTGACTGTCAAATGTTGACTCAGTAACAGTTAAACCCCTTCTGGCTGCACTTTTTTATAGTCTTCTACTACACTAATGACACGAGAAGAAATAAGAAACAAAAAGGGTTTTTAACCCTCCAATTACGTGAACCTCACAGACCACCAAAGAATATGAAAGATTATTTTTAATGTCATAACAATTTATCAGTTGGAGATTTTTTTTCATTGGCTTAAGTAAAATATAAAGCAACAATGCATGTGTCCACCCCCTCAGCCTCTCAGTTTCACTCTTGCTTACTGGTATCTCCATTTTCTAGAAAATAACCATCCACCCACATAATCTAACAGCACAAATGGGAGAAAAGACTTTCTTGTAAATTATGTATAAATTATATATAATACACACACACAAACACACAATTCTCTCTAACACTAACAAGACGAGTTGAAGAAATCTTTCACTAATTTTACCCCTGTCAGGTGTGAATTTATCCGTTAGAATATCCACAGACGCTTTGGCCTTGAGGAATATTTTCCCATTCATTTTCTCCATCAGAGAATCGTAGGGACATATGAGTTAAGGTGTTAGAAGGGTCCATAGATGTCCTCTGGTCCAGTCATCCACAAGTTCAGCCTCATCTAATCCTGATGTTTTTCCCCTCTAAATCAGAGATTCTCTCATGAATGAGAATCCATAATTTTGTTCCACAATCAAATTTCCTTTTATGAAATTTGGAAGCCAGCTTCATGAAAAGTTTCTTGAAGCATGAATTCTGACTAAACTTCTTAGGAGCTTAGTTTCATCAGGCAATCTGATCAAAGTGAAATGTACTAGCAGATCAAGTTTTCTTAAGCAGTACTATAAAGTTGAAGATCGTATGATTTAGAAACACACAGTTTCTATGAATTCAAGAGTTTTAGTCCAAGTGAATAACTTTCCAAGATAGTAAATTGACTATCAATAATATTGATGAATCATTATTAATGATTTTTAAAGAATTGATTTTAAAGTGGAAGAAATATTTCAAAGTTGATGACAAATAACTAATTCTGATTTTTATGAATGAAGAGAGAAACCTGAGGAATAACGACCTGAGCATTTTATGTGTATTCCAGGAAAGATGGGGCTGACTAGTATAAAGATTAGTTAAGAGCAGTTAGTAGAGGATGTGGTAACAAGAAGAAGATAACTCACTAAAAAAATAGTTATTATGCCCTCTTTTTCTTTTTCTATAGGAACTGGAATGCAAACCAGGGATCTCAATGATAACAATTGTTTGAACTTAACTCAGTTATGGATTATGCACCTACCAATATCCTTGTTGTCATGATAGAGAAATTACACAGGACCCTGAAAAAGAGATTTGAGTTGAATGGGAATAGGAGATCAACAGTAGTCACCCTTTAAATACCTTAAGAACCCCCATGTTTAAAAAGAATCAAGATCTGTTATTCATGAAACAGAGAATAATTTGGTTATATGTAGTCAAGATAGAACACTGATCAAAGGTGGTAAGTTACCAGGTCCTTCAGACCACTGAAGGAAGAGTTATCTAATAGAGCTGTCTATCCACTGAACGGGCTGCTTCAGGATGTATAGAATTTCACCTCCGTAGAGGTTTTCAAGTAGTAGCCATATGACTACCTGGCTGGTAGTCTAATATCAGAAATGTTGAAGAGGCAATTCAAGACTGGATGACAGGTTGAATTGAATGCCTTTTTCATTTTCTTTCGAATCTGCAATTCTATGATTTTATGTCCTAGTTCATTGGACTTTATATAACAAAACTAAAATATTTTGATAAATATTTCACAAATAAGTGGTCTTGATTCTTTTTAATTATGGAGGTTAAGACACTTATGTAATCATAACTATTGTTGATTTTCTCTTTCCTGTGTGATTTATCATAACTGTATATTTTCATTATCCATAAATGATAATTTCCTCAAAAGTTCTTAATTGATAAGCTTCAATACTTAAAGCTGCTCCATTTATAATAAAGAATTCCATAAGTCTTTTCTTAAATTCAAGGAAGATATGTCAAATTATGAAGAAAAATTATAGCTATTCCGATGTATTTTGGGAGAAGACTGCCCAATAATAATCAGACTTACAAATTCAGGTACTTTGTTAAAGACACGCTATATGTCAAATTTAACATTACTTATTAAGTCCTTAAAATAGGAAAACACGGCCATGGAGAAAAGTCTCTATGGCCTAGGTGTGTAATGTATAAAAAAGCCACTCAAAGGCACGTGTAAAAAACAAATAATTCACAAAAAAGCTACATATGACTATTGTCACAGTAAAATACTGGCCCTTGCTTATTTGTCATCATGGTGCTTATGGTAGGCACACCTAGAAGAGGGAAGAAGGCAGGACAGGAAAAATTAAACCCTGGGATTTCAAATTCTGTATATGTGGTCAGGATTCAGCCAATGTCTAAAAAAAAGACTTTGTTTTTCTTTCAAACCTGGGCAGACAGATGTACTGTACAATCTGAGTCAAATCAGAAGGGTTAATGTAAGAAAATTAGGAGGCCAGTAAAGAAAAATAATAGAATTCATAACTGACACAGGATGTCCAGTAGGTGGGAGGAATGCACAGATGTAAACAGAAAACTAGAATGTTGTCTGATGATAATTGTTCTATAAACAATGTGCAATTCAGTTACTGAGCTACAGAAACATATAGGATTGTTCTCTTTAATTTTTCCTTTTCAAGGAATAAAAGCTATAAAACTGTCAGTATTCTTATAAATGTGGCTTCACTAGCCAATAGTTACTTCAGTCAAATAAATATAATTGGACTATTTTAAAGACTCATGGCTTGGTTCGGAAATGCTGGGTCAGACAAATGGAAATAACCACATCAGGGTTATAGTTCACTTTTCAATTATCCGTGGTAGTTTTAGGTGCAGAGAGAGAAAAAGATAGATTAGAATAGATATTTAATATCTTATTTTAATAAACAGCTAAAACTTCATCACGTGTTTTATCAGAGCTGCTAGGAGAAGCAAAGTAAATAAGAGTGAGTATATTCTTTTTGCTTTCCTAGCTCATTCTCTAGTGAAGGGGCCAGTGCGTGGCGAAGACAGGAAGAGCTAGGAAAGGAGCAGACACAGGAAAAACAAAGTACTGGAAAAAAAAAAAGATGTACAAATTGTGGCGATGGTATTTGCTTAAATGAGATTTTCAGAAATGTGCTAACAAATACAAATACACATGACCAATGCTGGGGCACAAGCTAATTGAACAGGCACCAGGTTCCTTTCTGGAACTCCCTCTCCACGGTCCATTAAAAAGCTAGGTTCAAAAACTGATCTACCATTTGAATTCCTCTAATCTTCTCAAATCTCAAGCTGTAAAAAAATTTTAAAACAAAGAACACTGTTCTTACTTATATTACAGAGTGGGACTGAAATATGATGAGGAAGCACTGAAAATTGGAAGGTACGAATTAAATACCAATCGCCATTATTACTCCTGTGACTCACAGACATAAGCAAGTTTTTCTCATTTGTAAAAGAGGAGAAAAAGTATGACAGGAAAGATTAGATGAGACCCTTTGAAATAAATGCTAAATTCAGAATATTTTCTTGATAATTGTAATTCGTATCTGGTAAAATAGCTTGCAAGAAATACAATAAAGAATACCATACATCTACTAAATAAAAGAGGGTTAACTGAAAAACAAACTTCTTTTTAATTATTTCAGTGTCTTACTGTGTAACTGTCTTGAAGACAGCTATCTGATCTCAAGAAGGAGGAAAGGATAAAGGGAGAAAGAAAAGAAAGACCATTTTTTGATAGGCCAGGTTTTTCAAATTAACACTTCTGGTCCAATAATGAAAGTGAGTCTTATGTTACTTATTGAAAATTTAGAAAGTTCAGGGGCATACATATGTAAATTTATAACCCCATGATGTTGGCATAACTGTTGTTTACATTTTATTATATATTCTCTTAGTCTTTTATCTATAAATCATGAAAGTATAAGTTAAAAATACCTAGATCATTCTCTATATAGTGTTTTGAACTTGCTTTTTTCAGGAATACTATTGTGAGCATATCCTTGAATCCTTAAACAAATAGACAATTTCAATCATCCGAGAGGCCTGTGGGTATCTCCCTGAAACCCCACTTGGCATGCCCTATGAGTCTTCATTTTATTGGACCATCCTGCACTAACCCCTCTACCAGAATGATGTAAAGAACACAAGACTCTCTGTTTGAAAACATGCACAGCTTTTCTAGGCTTGAAAATTAAACCATAAAAAGTTTACTGGAAAAAAAAAAAACCTTTAAAAAGCTCCTTAAAAACTCACACCATAATTGCTCCCCACCAAGCGTGGGCACTTGCTAGCTGCAAGTAGTGGCACTGTGACAAATGTAGCAAAACTGAAAGCGGGCTATACTAAGAGAAAGAAAAAGTCTTCCACTGGCCATCTGTGAAAATAAGGCATGTGGCCATTAAATGCAGAGGCTGTAAATATACACAAACTCCATGAAGCAAATGGCAAAAAAGGACTAAACTTCAAGCTCAAACAAATCAAAATGTTTAATGCATAGTTACCACTGCTGGACGAAAACAGCTCTGATCTTTGCAGTCTGCAAACTCGGCATGTATTTCAATTAAATACCCCCAAAAAGAAAAGAAAGAAAAGGAAAGAAATGAAAAGACACAGAAGAAAACCGTCTGGAACAAAAGGCTATAGACAGCCTATACTCAATTTCTAGAAACAAACAGCCCCTTTAACTTGCATCAGCCTGTCGAGAATGTCGATTGGAATTATTGAAAGGCTGACATATCGAGTGGTGGATGGGTGATGACATAATACCTCTTTGCCTTTTTGTCATGGTCTTTGAAAACTGGCTGCTCTGTGCTGATAATATTCACCAAGGGGTTTTCCTCTCCCCTCTTGTCCCATAAGAAGTGTTCCCTAGCTAAGATACTCAGAATTAAGAAGGTTTTATGAATGAAAAACAAAAGCAAAGAAAACCTAAGGATCAAATGCCAACTTGAACATAAAAAGCTGGTCTAGATTTTCTAATAAGCAGTTGCCTAGAAAGCAGTTCCCCATCCATTTTATATAAATTTTCAAAGTAGAGAGACTCCAATAGTAAGAAGGCACATGTTCAACTTCAGATTTTGCATATCTTTTAATTAAAGTCACCAAATAAATATGTAAATGTAGAGAATAAAAATAATATGTTTTTTATAACGAGAAAATATTAATCAGTGCTGTTATTTTAATTTGTTCCTAGACAAATTCTAACTAGAGGATTTAAAAGATTTGGCAACATTTTCTTTAAACAAACACACACATACACACACACACCCCCTAAGTAAAATCTCCACATTGTTGGAAAGATCTATCTCATTTCCTTCAGAAGGATTTACCTAACATGTCTACGTCCTTTGTAAAGTTTTTCTCTAGCCATTGAAACATCTAGTTCTAATTTGACTTCTATAATTCATTTTAGCTAAGGGCAACATTTACAAAAGCCATCCATACATCATTAATTGAAGCATCTTCCACTGAATGGAGAGGCACGAGTTCCTTCATATTCACTTTTTCAAAGCAAAGCCTGTAATTCGCAATTCCTCACAGGCCTTCTCCTTATCTAAGGGAAGGGAGCATGTGTTAGATAATGCTGAACTACACACCCTGTGTCGGTTTCTGAAGAGTTAACACTGCTGGCCCCATCCATCAGATAGCCAGTGACGCATCAGGAAAGAATGATGGATGTAAAATTATTACAGGGCTGCCATCCGCTACACTTACTGCCATTTGTAACTAATGCTGGGAATGACACACTTTTTTTCATTATTAAACATCCACATTAAGTCAACATTGGTCACTGTCATTTCATGTTTGGCACTCTGTTAAAGGGAAAAAGAAAAGGGTTGACAGTGACAGAAAAGAGGAGGTTGTAATGGAAGAGTTTCCAAGCGCCAGAGTAATAAAATTAACCTTTGTTTACAATCAGCCTATATAATCTGTGGTAAGGCTTCTTATGAATATGACTGACAAATAATCAAAAGGAGAAACTGGTGCCATTATTGAGTAAATTCTCATTTAAAATAAACATGTTATTTGCCAAATTTTCACCTTATTTTATAGAAATCTGCAAAGAGTTTTTGCTGAAGCTCAGAAGGAAAAGTAAGACATTTTTCCAGCTATTATTTACAGTTAGAGATGAATTCACAATATATGTTTATATTGTAAGTACACTGTAGGTAATTAATGTTTGGTGAATAAATTCCCTACCTTAAGAAATATATGCATATATTTGCATGCTTATTTTTGTGAGTGACATCTGTTTTACATAAGAAAAGCAATACAGAAGTCAGTCTTAACACGTATACAGCATGTGTGTGAACACACTTTCATAGATTTAACCTGTCATCAAACAATGTTTTCTTGTGCATATGCTTGTCATTGAATTCTTTATGAATCCCAGACAAGGTCTAAGGCCCTGGACATGTGATAGTGGAAGAGCAAAAGATAGATAGATGGCAACAATTATAAAACAAACAAAACAAACTAGTTTCATGAAGGAAGCATTTGTGAGCTTTGGTATCATTTAATAATGTGGCTGACAATTGCCTTTTCCTACCCAACAGCCAGACCCAATTCTAATTAATGAGATGTTTGTGGAAGTCACCTTGAGAAGAGGAATGAAACATCACTATATGAATGAAGAATGAAGTTAGCAAAGAGAAAACTTTTCCTTCCTGAATCTTCCTGCCTTCATGTGGATGGAATAGTTGTAGGTGTAGCAACCATTTTGTGACCTAAAGGGAAAAACCCAAAGAATCACAAAGATTTCAACCCTGATACCATTGAGTTAATGAACCAACCCCCTACTCCCAAACTTCTTACACTAATGTAAGAAAAATTAAACACTATTTGTTTAAACTACTGTATTTCGATTTCCTGATGCATGTAGTGAAATACATTTCTAACAGATATACTACAGTATAGGCATAGTCTTCTTAGGATAACTACATTTGGAGTGAGGGGAATAGGCTGGAGACTTCTGGTGTATTCCTCATTTCAACCAAGTGCACTGGGTCTCTATTGTATTATCATTGCCTGCTGGGATCAGGATGACAAAAACTGAGATTTTTATGATCTCCTATAAGGTATGGATACTTTCAAGTACAAGGTTAAGAACCTAGTATGCAGTTGATTATATGGACAAAATCGTGCCATTTTGTCCAAAATCGTGTTGTTAATGAAGCAAAGGGGGTGTTTTTTTACAAAACAAATGTATAAAAATCTTCTTTCTGTTACTTCCTACCTGAGAAGTTTACTTTCTCTCCAGAACACTAATCTGTAACAGAGCTATGTGGTAAAAGATAACATTATTTGAATATACAATCAGTCTATAATTAACTAGAGATGACAATTATAAATAACACTGTGTCCTGGAGTTTCCAAGAAACCTGACACACACAGTTCTTGGGTATGTTGAAACACTTCCAAGAAATAAAGAAATAAAAAAATCTTTTAGAAGTCTTCAATTAAAATGTGTTTCAGTAAAAATGACTTTCATGATGTGTTTTGGTACATATCACTGGAAAAACAGTCGTCCCTATCTTCACACCTCTAATTGTTTTCACTGTCCAATTACAGCTTTTCAGAAGTAAGACCTTCTAGTTGGGACAACCACGTTGGCTATTTGAGATGTGAGGAAAAGTTAATGTGTGTTAGGTTTGTGTATCCAAGAAACTGGGTCTCTACTATAAGATTCCAATTATCTGGAGCTCAGGTCATAGTATCTATCATTTTTTAGACTAATAGAAAGCACCAGGCTGAATTTTTTTCCTTTTCCCTTTTCCTTTCTCCTGGCTCCCTTCCATCTTTCTTTCTGCTTTATCTCCCCCATTCCTTACATTTCACATACTTTCTGGGTTTAGGAAGTTAGGTGTGCTATTTTATTTTATTTATTTATTTTTTCTTTTATTTCAGCATATTATGGGGGTACAGATGTTTAGGTTACGTATGTTGCCCTTG
>NW_012140524.1:9824799-9841349 GCF_000956105.1 Propithecus coquereli | reverse complement strand
TAGGACGCCACGGCACTCCAGCCCGGGCAACACAGTGAGATTCTGTCTCAAAAAAAAAAAAAAAAAAAAAAGCCCTTCTTTTGGGATTCAAATGATATGAGAAGATGATAGTGCAAAATATAAAAGGAATTTATCATATGTTGTTTATGGCTTTCATTAAGAACTATGAAGCAAAATTTCAAACCAATTATTGATCCATATATGCACTGGTTGTAGGTAATGCTGAGTGATTATAAAATTCTAATAAAAAGGTAGGTACTAGAAAAATAACAACACAATATGCATAGTGATGTTGGTTTATGTGGAAGAATAAGTATCTACCTTTGTGAACTCACACATATAATTCATCTGATATGTTAAGCAATATGGGTCTTTATTCAATTCCTATAGGTGAGCTCTCATACATCAGTATGCAATTATTAACCACCAAATAATTTGACCTACACTATAAGCTCTATGAAGGCAGAGCCCATATTTTCTGGTCCAATACAATACCTCTAGTACACAGCACAGACCCTAATACATGGTAAGTGCTAATGTTGAATAATTACTAATTCAAAGATATAAATATGACATTATCATCTCATTCTCATGAAATGCACAGAGATCAATCATTAATACTGTGGAAATGACACCCGAGCTAGTTCAACAGGAAAAGTCAACCACACACTATAGTAATACCTGCTTCAATAATCTCAATTTCATGCTCAGGTGTCAGAGTAACACAAGGATTGAGATAATTCGGATCTTTTGGTTGAAAACATTTACTTACACATTATAAGAGTTTGTCATACTATTATAGTAACGGAATTGCTTCATTTTCATAATTTAATATTTTCACTTAAAATCCATACAAGCATAAGACTATAGTTCAAGGTGTAATTCAACTACGTTGACAGTGCATGGTGAACAGATTTGAGAATGATAACCTTCTTGAGACTAGAGACACCTTAATTGGCCATAGTTTTGGCAGGTATTATTTAAAAAACAGATTTTAAAAACAGTTGTTATAACGCTACAAAAGAGAAAGGAAATTTGATGCAGTAGCTTTCAACAGAGGCAACTCTCACTCCTGCAACCCAAATAGGAGGTGCTAATCAGAGAAATCAAATAAAGTACGACTGTGGAGGTGGAACAAGAAGTGGAAATAAGGTCCCCTAACAATGGACAAGTATGGAATAAAGTGAATGCAGATGGTTCCACTCCTGTTACTTAATCAAAAGCCTGTGCAGAGTCACTGGAGCCAGCATAAAGTCATGTGTTAGAACAACAGCTGATCTGTATTAGAGAAGATTAAATCACAGTGCCATGGTGGAGGGCCCGGGATTATTTTATGTACTTCCATTGCCTTACAAGCCGTCAGCACAATTATTGCCCTCCGATGTGAATGACTGATCTGTAACCACAGCTAAACAGCATGCTGCTTAGGGGCCTAGGAGCTTCATGAAGATGAATTTCCATACCATCAAAGTGCTTTTAATGGGCTCCCTGATCCAACCACAAGGCCTGTTTTGCAAGTATATAGAACTCAGGATGAAGGCTTCCTGTCCAAAAGGATTTGGTCGGTTGTCACTTGACAATTCCCAGCCAGCACTGGGGAAGAGAGGGGGGAGATAGGTAGAGTTGTCTCTGCTTTGGAGGATTAAAAAAAAGGGTACAGATGCTTGCTGAATGCAACCAACTGCTGTATCCACAGCTGAATTCAATGCGCTTAACAAATAACGGCAATTTAGCTATGCTTGCGAGGAATAGCTTGAGTCACTTTGCATTAGCATCTGGCTGAGTGTTAAACTCATTTCTACATGGGGAGCAGAGAAAAGGAATTTCTGTTCAAGCATCCTTTCAAGAATGTTTAAATATTTGAATATAAATTCCTTTATGCTTGCTATCATTCCTTCTTAGAGCTGTCACTTTGTTTTTCCCTTTCCCTTTCGGTGCTCGGCTTTAAAAATGCTGTGCCCTTCTCACCACACCAATGTCATACTTCTCATGTTGTAAGACTGCAAAGGATGTATACTGACCCACGCGTTGCCCTCCCCTCTGGACACAGAACAGAATTAAAACAGTTTCCCCAACCTAAATTTTTCTCCACGTTAGGACCAGAGAAAAAGCAGTTGCAACGGGATCACCCATACATTTCATCTTCACTACACAGATCGCCAGCTTTCTTAGCGATTAGACATCAAACTCCATATAAAACCTGGGAACCAGAAAGCTCTCCAAATTAGCAATCTGCTCATTCTGGGCAGTTGTTTGACTCATAAGCATCCCATGATGATTAACTTTCAAGTTATTGCTAAGTAGCTGATGATTTTTTCTCTCAACTACTTTATTTATCTATAGGATTGTGCAAAGGGGACTTGGTAACACTTGAAAATTTCACTTCAAAACATATCAAATATTACCAAAGGAAGCACATGATTCTGAGCATTCTAAAATAACTTACAATATTTTTCTTAATTAAATACGACATACACTTAGACAAAAGAGCTTGAAATCATCATAGATCTCAGTCAAATTCAGAAGTTTCACTTAGGTATAAGGATAATGTCCCAGTTTTAGAAGGCACATTTTGTTTTATGAAAAAGTCAAATTTTTCAATTGTGCAGTCACCCAACGCTTGATAGTACTCTGCCTTGGAAACATATTATGACAAGCTCAGGATCCTAAATACTTAGAATATGAGCATGGGTATCATCCAAGCTTATGCTGATTAAAGAAGATTCAGCATTTTCAAATCCAGCTCATCCCCAATACAAGTTAAGCATCTCTGTAAAGCAAAACTTTTACTCAGACTCAGATATTTCAAATGCCATTTCATTTTAATACAAGCTGGTGGCATAAAGGGGGATATTCATTGGATAAAGAGAATTATAACTCTTCCCATTTCCAGATGGTTTTGATTAGGATGGGCACAGGGCCTTCTGTATTGATGGAGGGAAAAATCATCATTCTGAGGATGGTAAGAAGATGGAAAGATAAAAAAGAAAAGCATTCGAGAAAGTTTATTAAGCATTTACGGAAAGTAAGCTATTTTATGAACTGACCTTTTCTGTCCGGCAGTTATTGAGACCCAGGCTATTCACAACAGCCACCTTCCCATCAAGCACCTGTTGTTCCCGCCGAAGTTGTTCCTTCATCTGCCGAGCTTCTTGGATTGCCTTGGTGACAGCATCGTGGTCATTTAAATAACCTGAAAATGAATCAGATCGAAGGATATGTTTTGTACAAATGCATGGACAGGCTAACCTTTAACCATAAAAATCACTTTTTTAGGGTGTAACAGCTAGTTACTGACATATAATAATTTCTCCGTGCAATTTGTCCAAAATGAATGAGTTAGTGAATGAATAATTGGTGACTGACTCGCACAGTCATACACGAACATGTTTCCAAACATCTGTAATAAAAACATAATATTTAGGTGAAATATAGTTTTTCCAAAAATTTGGAAAGAAATTTAAAATATAATTTTAAGTAAAAGTTTTAGTTATTAATCTGAATATTTTGCGGTGCAAACATAAAACCTGTATTTGACTTTTTTCATACAAGGAACATTTGAATGTTACCATAGGATATAGGTATTAATAATTATCACTATGATTATTGAATCTCTCATAGTATTAGAAAAGTCAACTTAGAGTTGTGTATAGCACTATTAGGTTTGTTATATACAGAAGGACTAGATCATTATTAACTGACTGAAAGAAGAGCATTTTCTCCCTACATCCATTTACAGTGAAATAAACCACAGGTGGCAGTGGTTTGCTGTGGTTACAAACTTGTAATAGTTAAGGGGCTAAATATGAAGCACAGAATGTAACCAAGCACTCGTAATTGTTTGATAAGAAATTGTGGCTACTCTTAACTGTAGTCACACTTAATTCACACTCTTAATAAGATGGTCAAATGACCAGCTTGTGTCTGCAGGCTCTACAATCCATGGTTAGTAAAACACACTAGCAAAATATTATTTTTAAAGAATAACAGGTGTAAGAAGCAAAACTATTTTTTAACTTAATTTTAACACTGGTCATTTATTTATTTGATGCACATTAGTAAGATGATCTGCATGACATAGGGTAGAATACTGATGGGAAAAGATTGTTTTGCAAATATTTAAAGAAAAGTTAATATCTCATCTTTCTCTCTCCCTATCTTTTAACTAGGGCATAAAATGGCATAAAATGAATCTGTAATATGAAATTGCCCAGAAAAGGGACTTGTTTGTGACATGAGGCTAAATCTAACCAGATCCATTGGTGAATTGTGACAGATGGAGGGACTGTGAGACAGAAGGCAGGCACTAATCACACATAAAATGACCGGCTTGCCTCAACATGTTCCATGGATTCCAGCAAACTTTACACCCTAATCCATTTTTAGAACAAAAAACATCTGGGCCATAAATCCTCTAATCTGCCAAAACACGCTATTAAATCCCATGATTTGTTGAAAAACACTAAGATTAAAGAAAGGAAATATAAAATGGCTAACTGCCGTGTTAGGAAAGTGTTATTAATACTCTTTCTTTGTCTCAATTATGAATGTTCTGGTACTAAAGAGCCTTGTCTAATCATGTCAGATTACACATCCTCTTTGTATTGCTAGACTCTTCTATCTGATCTGCTGATTGCCAAAAAACATAGAATATTTTCTTGCTGCTTAAACATTTCTATTGAAGAAACTGATGTCAGATTAGTGCAGCGCTTCAGTGCTGGCAGGTTTCTAAATGATCCATGCCTTTTCCCCAGTTACTATGCACAGCCTAGACTCGGTCCTCTGATCTCTTTTAAGCAGAAAGAAAAGTTCCAGTGCAGGCAAGAGAAAGGGGAACCTTGAGAGTGATTATACATTTTGCCTTTCAGAGCTAAATTCATTGGAACTTATTCAAAGAATAAAACATCCCTGCTAACTATAAACACAATATGAATTGAAAACAACTATTTAGACTTAGGACAGATCTTTAGGGTTAATATTTACTATAAAAGATGATTGTATTTAACCTTATATTATCCTTGACATCCTGACTTGGTTCTCCCGCACAACCTTTTTAATGTATTATTCTTGAACTTACTGTGTTCATGAACAACATTACTCTGTAAAGAAATACGGCTCTTGTATGACAGCAATGGTCTTGGGATATGTTCATTTAGTAAGATCTTAAGAGGATATGCCTGATTTTCCTATCCTCTAACCCCTTGTTTATATACAACCTGGCACCACGCACTTTTGTAGACTATTTAGCTTCTATGTATTCTAATTAGCTTCTCTAGAACACAAATATATTTGAAATGGTTTGGCACATGAAATTGAATAAAAGCATGAATTCTTTATGCTTTTTAGGGACTGCCAAGATAACATTGTGTAGGAAAAATGATTAATATACATGCAAGAGGAATGCAAATTATTATGAGGGTAACTCATAGACTCTCATTCTGCAATGGCTATTTCCAATTCAAGGTGCGTGTTTGTGTTTATGTAGAAATAGGGGTTCACTTTAAAATATACATTCTTGCTTTTAGAGACTCGAGTTTTAGTTATGCTATACGAAATTTTAACATTTCTATCTGCAATGTTAAATCATAAAGCCATTTATGTATTACAACATTCAATCTCAATAGGATTGTTTACTGGTTCTTTATATCTTGTTCTTATCATAGTCACCACCAAATCCTCAACCCTGCTGACTCCCTCTCTCTCAGAAAATGGCCTTGCCTTTGATTTTAGAAAGACCAGTAAGGCTAAACTCTTACCTTCCTGCCCCTACCCTCTCTCCTACCCTTTGCTAGCTTCAAATCTATCTCCATTTATGCCCACTTTTTCCCTTCACTTCCCTTCTAGAGTTCTAGATTTCTATATTCTTCATTGATTATTTTCTCTAATAATAATTCTCATTATTCTCTCCTCTCATTTATGTCATCTACCTAATCATCTCTTCCATCTCTACCACCACGACTTGCTAAGTATTTAAGGTTCCCTCTTCTCCTAAAAGAAGTAAATAAAGTCTCTCCTTCAACTTTGTTTTGCCCTCTATTTCCAACTGTGTCTCTCTTTTTAACCTTCTAAGTCAATCTTATCAAAGATGCTTTATCTCATACTCTCCCATTTCCTTTTCACTCTTCAATTCCCACTACAATTTTGTTTCTGCTGCCCTTGGTCTTTGAGTTGCCACATCCATAGGACATTTTCCATTCCTTGAGGAATGACAGAACTGACCATCTTCTCATTATTGAAACTCCTCCTTCCTTCTTTCTCATCATAGCATGGTTCCTTGGTGCCTTTTTCCTCACTGCTTCCTCTATCTTTGGATCCTTGCCTGGGATCCTTTCTTCACCTGCTTCTTAGATTTTGGACCAAGGTTCCAATCTTGGTTGGGAAAAGTATGTGTTTTAGAGTTGGGCAAGTCTGAATTAAAATCCTACCTTTGCCACTTACTAGCTATATAAATTATACACATAATTTTACCTTTCTAAGTCTCAATCATCTCATTGGTTAAATGAGGATAACACTCACTAGATAAAACATTAAAATTAAGTGAGTTAATATAGTTTCTTATAATAAATGGTCTATGAAAATTATTCAATAGCTGACACTTTATTTACAAAGTAGCATAGTAAAATAAGTAGCATTTGGAGATTGGATTCAGATGGATCTAGGATCCCACTTCTTGTTAAGTGTGATATTTAACAAAGTTTAACACTTCATCTCTCTACGTTTCCATTTCCCTCAACTAGGAAAAAAATGTAAGTTTGATAGAAGAATTAAATGAACTAACAAATGTGAAGGAGTACACAGCCCTTGGTATCTGAGGAGGCAGCAAAAACTGTTAACTCCTTTCTTTACTTTTCTCTTTTATTATGTTGATATGCACATCCTTAGCACTTGTGTTACATCTTTGATTATTATGATGATTCTGTGAGCAGATGCCATTTCTTGGTTAGTACAGTGGTTCAATGAAATGGAAGGCAGCCCATTAGAGTTTGAAGAGATCCAGAATGGTCGTCTGATACATTTTATTCTGCCTTCATTATAAATTTAGGCAGCAACTGCATCTAAAGTGAGGCTCAGATGGGAGGGTATCTGTGTAGGAGAGGTTTGGTGAGCCTCAATCTTGAGGGAAGTGAGAGGGTAAAGGTCACTGTGACTTCCCCTTAACACGTCAGATGAGATTTGGAAAAGGCCAGTTAGGAATCATTAATGTAAGAAATTTGTGAGATTCTGTAACTTTGTTACATTTACCACAATTTGATTTTTTTATGCCTCAGTGTTTCTTCTCAATCATTATCAAAATACTTCTCAAAGTTTTCATTTTTTTAAAAGGCCTCTTGCATATATTTTTAGGGGCAGAAAAGAAGGGACAAATTGAAAAGTCTGATTTTAGAGGAGATAAATTCTAAAGGGAAAGAATTACTAATGGCTGCCATACACAGAAAGAAAAAAAAAAATAGAAATCACCTGTAAATAAGTTGAATTGAGCCCACCCCGGCCCTTGCCAAGATATATCCAGGTCCTACCCCCCAGTATCTGTGAATGTGACCTCATTTGCAATTAGGGTCTTTGAAGATGTAATTAAGTTAAGGATCTTGAGGTGAGATCACCCTGGATTTAGGGTGGGCCCTAAATCCAAAGACTGGCATCCTTATAAGAGAAAGGAGAGTGAGAGACTTGACACACAGAGACAGGGAGCGCCCATGTGAATACAAAAGCAATGATTGGAGTTACTCGTATACGCCAAGGAATGCCAAGGAGTCAGCAGCATGGAGGAATGGTTCTCCCTCAGAGCTTCCAGAAGGAACAAACCCTGCTGATACTTTACTTCAGATTCCTAAGCTCCAGAATAGCAAGAGAATAAATTTGTTTTAGGCCACTCAGTTCACGGTAATTTGTTGTGGCAGCCGTAGGAAAGCAATATACCACCCTTGGTCTTAACCATGTCCCTAAGACTTGAGAGGGTAGTCCCAAGTACTATAAAATTAATGATTGCCTGCCTCGAACCCTTCCTGATTGCTGATATATTTATCTGTCTACTAAGCTTCTCTACTTGTCCCATGAGTACCTGAAATGCAGCATGTCTGGCTCAGAGTTCATCCATTTCCTGTGGCTTCAATCTGTTCTTTCTATATTCCATAATAAACCTTTACAGTTCCCCATCCAGTCACTTGGGAATCATCTAAGGTACCTCCTTTACCCCATACAGATAAAAGGCAGCCAGGCCCTGACAGGCCTCTTCCTCAGCCCTCAAACTTGCTTCTGCATTCCCACGGTCCCTGCTTTCCGTAAAGCCACCTCATCTCTCACTTGTGTTAATGCCTTAGCCTCCTAACTGGTTCCCTATTTTTAGGCTTACACTCTTTGAATCCATCTTCTACTCTGCTTCCAGATAAAGCATTCCAAAATGTGTTTTTAAAAAAGGAATTTGGATCAAGTCAAAATCCCCAATTAAAAAACCCATCTCTTGGTACCCTAGCGCTTAAAGGTACACTTCATAAAATGATGATCTGTAACAGTCCTTGAGAAAATAATTCCAGGTTTAAATAAGTATAGGAAAATACTATGTTAAAGTTAAAAAGCTTTCTTCATTACATGAATTTTCAAAATCTGGAATATGTTAATGTGCATTGTGAATCTTCATGAGATAACAGTATGCAGCCTTTCTCAAATACAATGAAACTTTTGAAACTCTTTGATATTCCCTCAAAAATATCATTCTGGGATAAGTTCCAAATACTTTAACATAGCCTAAAAGTCTCTCATCATGATATCACCTCTGCTTATCCTTCTCATGTCCCCTCCTGCCAATCTCTCATGAGCCCTGTGTTTAAGCTGCACAGGACTTTTTCCCTGTTCCAAGGATAGGCCTTCCTCCTCTCACTCTCCAATTGTGTCTCCCAAGATTTTCTCTTTTGCTGAAATGCTTTCTCTTTCTGGTGTGTTTGGGAATTCATTCAAATGTCATCCCTTCTGTGAGGACTTCTCTGATGTACTCCAGATATGCTCCTTGGAAAGATTAGTACTTTCCACTTATATGCTCCTTTAAAACCTTGTAAATGCTTTTATTGTCACATTGTCTTGCATTTTTCTAAGTTTGTCTTTCACATCAGTCTTTGAACTACTTGAGGGCATTTTTTTGCTGTTTTTTTTTTTTTTTTTTGAGACACAGTCTCACTCTCTTGTCTGGGCTAGAGTGCCGTGGTGTCAGCCTAGCTCACAGCAACCTCAAACTCCTGGGCTCAAGCGATCCTCCTGCCGCAGCCTCCCAGGTAGCTGGGATTACAGGCATGTGCCATCATGCCCAGCTAATTTTTTCTATTTTTAGTTGTTTGGCCAATTTCTTTCTATTTTTAGTAGAGACGGGGTCTCGCTCTTGCTCAGGCTGGTCTTGAACTCCTGAGCTCAAATGATACACCCGCCTCGGCCTCCCAGAGTGCTAGGATTACAGGCGTGAGCCACCGTGCCCGGCCTTGAGGGCATATTTTAATCAATCTTTTATTCCTTTGGTGTATGGTAGGTTCTGCTGAAGGAATGTATACATATTCCAAGTTGAAAGTATCTTTCTTTCTATTTTTAGTAGAGACGGGGTCTCGCTCTTGCTCAGGCTGGTCTTGAACTCCTGAGCTCAAATGATACACCGGCCTCGGCCTCCCAGAGTGCTAGGATTACAGGCGTGAGCCACCGTGCCCGGCCTTGAGGGCATATTTTAATCAATCTTTTATTCCTTTGGTGTATGGTAGGTTCTGCTGAAGGAATGTATATATATTCCAAGTTGAAAGTATCTGCCTTTATAATTCCAAGTTCATTGATTATCTATCTCTGTCTTCTTATCAATAGAAGCCTTTACCATATGGCACAGATTTATTAAAATTCATGGATTTAACCCAGGATATTAGGGTAATACAAATTCTTATTACTACGTATTTATCTTATATAGGACTTTTTAGCTGTAAGTAAAAGTAAGGGCATATGTGTTTCAAGTGATTTTCAACAAATATTAAATTTTTTTCTATTTCTGCGGTCACTGATCATCATCAAATTTTTGGCACCCTGATATGTAGCCATTTTTTCAACTGTGAAAGCTCACAAGAATTAGATAGTACATGTGAAAGCAATATGTAAACTGTAAAATGCTATGAAAATATTAATTGCCAGATGTCTTTGAATGATATCCCTAACTTTCTGATAATCCAATGGCTTTCTATGAATTACAATATTCTTTTCATTCATTCAATTGCCTACCCACATACAAAAATTTCTCTCATTAAAACCTCTGTATAAGCTTTGCTCATTAAAAACATAAGCTAATGAAACTTCAAAATAATATCTTCCTTCATGTCATATTTTAAATTAGCAAGTTGTAGAAATAAAGTATCCAATTAAGGAACTTGAAAATATTTCCCTTCATTTTATTTAGTCAATGTGCATCTACTACATTTGCTCAGGTAAAGTTTTAATTTTCATGTGTTAATGCCTCTGAAGAATGAAGGGTAAGAATAATACATTCCAATATGTTCCAAAGCTATGCTAGGACAGAGACTATAGGCACCTAAAGCCTCAGTCCAAGACTGTCATCTGCTTATCCTCTAGACTTAGAAAAAGGTATGGCATACAGAAAGTATTTAATTCTCATTTGTTGGATGGATGAGTGAAAGGATAAATGACTGAGAAGAGCTTCTAATGCATAGAGGTTACCAAAAGACAATAACTAAAAACAAAGGATGCCAACCCATACCCTATGGTTGTAATGCCCCAACTTCCATTGGTTGTGAGTCTGGACAAATTATTAGATCTTCATGTACATTTGTTTCCTTAAAATTGAAACAGAATTAATAAACATAGAATCATAGAATTATCTACACTGTGACAGGAAATTACTTCAAAACTGTAGGTAAACGCCTCTTTAGGTTTGTGTTCCTTATCGAAATAAGTTTTGACTAGATTGTATGGATATGTAGTCTAACTGTTAAGGGTCTCTAATTCTAGAACAGCTGCAGTGAGAAAACAGATGAATAAGATGCTTGGAAAAAAATAAAAAGTGTTATACATATGTATAATATAGGTGGAAAAAGCCAATAAGGGAAAAATAACATCTGGTTAAAAGACTCTAAAATTATCCATCATTCTTCTGAACTATTATGCCTTTTAAGGACTCCGTTTCTTTGGAGCTCCTATCATTTGTGTACCATATCAAAAGGATTCTTATGAAATACACTGTAATATTGGTCACCAACCTCAAAAAAGTCACTTTCTATATTCGTAGCTAATAGATATATAGCAAAGAGCCCCATGTCATTAATGATAACTTAAGTTATCTTTTGGTCCACAGTTTTCCATGGTTTATAAATGGAGTAACACACTAATTCTTCTTTCAGGGTTGACCTTTACAACACCATTAATCCTCACAGCTTTTATCCAACTACATTATTACTCATTAAAGTTTAGCTTTCAACATCTGCATTTGTTGAAAAGAGAAAAGTAAATTGTAGTGGCCTCAAATCCTTGGAAAATATGAGGGATGCGTATGTGATGAAGGGACTTTTCAGAAAAAAAAAAGCTGTTTTAGTAGTAGAAATAGTCATTAAAAATGTCATTGAATATGTTCTTGCCTTTCTAAAATACTGTCATACTTAATCCCTGGGAATGCCAAAGTAAAAATATTCATATATAATAAAAATGTAAATACATCAGTCTATTAGTTAAATATTCTAGTTCTAGTAACATTATTATAGTAGCTCATATACCAACATTGTGATATTCCTGAGCCTTCATATATATTATGGAAGTGAATCTTTCTTGCCAAATATAATTTTTTTTCTTTTACATACTTAGTTCCTAAAAGCAACTCTAATCTTGGTGCTCATTTAGGATGTTGAGCAGAGTAACTCATATTTAGACCATAACGATGAAAAAGCACATGTGTGTCCCAAAACTTTTTCAAGCTTTCCAAAACTTCAGTTTTCCCTGTTTCTCTTCTCATTGATACCTCATTGCCCCAGAGTAAATTCCTCTTCGCAAATAATCTGGAATTCTACTTTGCAGAGATTAAAGCATTTGAAACATACTCCTTCAGCCTTCATTCTGTCCATCCAAAAATTTCTCTGAAACTTTACCATTTTTCTCTTCATTTCCTTCAGTCTCAGAAAAAAGAAGGGGCTTTTCTCCTTTCAAGGCTAATCCTTTCTCATCGTCTCCTTGATATGTTGTCACCCTTGTACTCATCTCTCCAACTCTTCTTCCTCTTCCCCCTTGAAGAGGAATATATACATATATATATGTATATATATATATATATATGTTCCTATTCTAAAACCTGTTTCTACTCAGTCCTCTCAAACTATAATCACTTCTCAACACCAAACTTACAAAAAGATTAGTCTATATCATCAACTGTACTTTCTTTCCTCATATCCTTCAAATCTTTGTAATTGGAAATCTGTTCAAACCATTTTACTAAAACTTATCCGTCAGAATGTATCTATCTGTGAACTTAAGCTAAATTCTAAGGCTTTTCTTTTTCATGTTCTTTAACTTTCCTGCAGAATGTGTCACCAGTAAATGATCCCTCTTTTTTGAAACTTTTGGTTTTCCTAGGCTAGCATGACACTGCTCCATCTTCATTCTTATTCTAACACACCCACTTGCTCTTCATTTCATTCTTATTCTAAAATACTCAGTTTTCCACCTAAAAAAGGGTGGTGATTCTAAAATATGTCCAAAGATACTTTGACACTCTTTCCTTCAAGAGTTGGAGATTAATTCCCCTTGCCTTGAATTAGGCTGGACTTAGTGATTTTCTTATAAGGTACAGAATAAAACAGAACTGATTGTGGGTGACTGTGAACAGGTCATAAAAGGCACTGTGTCTTTCTTTCTGCTCTCTTCCTTGGATCACTCGCTCTGAGGAAGGTTACAGCCACATGTCACAAAGAACTGAGGCCTCCAGCTAATAGCCGTGAAAGTGAGTCATCTTGGAAATGGATCAGCCATCCCCAGTAAAGTCTATAGATGACTGCACCTCTGACCAACATCTTGACTGCAATCATATGAGAGAGATCCTAAGCCAAAACTACCCAGCTAAGCTGACCCTTAGAAACTGAGATAATAAATGCTGGCTCTTTTAAGCTGCTAAGTTTTAGGTTAATTTATTAGAAAGCGACAGATAACTAATACAATAGATAGTACCTATGATTCTTCAGCCCACTTCTCTTCTTACCAGACACACTCTTTTTTGGTGAACTTATTTGTTCTCCTCACTTCAACTATATCATCAAGGAATAATTTCCATATCTAAAATGCTAGCACCCCTCTTACATATCAGACTTACATTTATAGTTTTCTCTTGAACATCTCTACCTAAATGGTTCCTTGCATTTCAAATTCAACACATATTAAATTTTTATATCTTCCCCCAAATCTGCTTCCATTCTGGTCTCCCTTTTCATAGTTAATGGAGGCACAATCCTTCTTATTTTATAAACTCAAAATCCTAGACTCCGCTATCTACAACTGGACCCCTACCAGATACATTCTATTGTGGACACATTGTGTCAATTCTTCTTTAATAGTATCTTTTCAATCTATTCCCTCCTTTAATTTATCATTGATTATTTGTCTCATGTAACTTACTCTTGCCCTACACTAACACAATGGTTTCCTCTATTCCAATATCTTTCTTCTGCCAACAGTCTTCTTAAAGTTCTGATGACACTGTTGCCTGGGGAAAAAGTCAAAATTCCTTAGGATAACATTCAATCAGATTCCATTTGACCGGTTCACAGTTTTAGCTTTAATCACTTTCCACTACATATTCATTCTAGAATCCATAAAAATCAGCATATTTCTCAAAAACATGATGTTTTACTTTGTGTTTTTCCTTACTGCCTAGATTGCTTAGAAATGTATCGCTTCTTCAAGGCTCAGTTTGAATTAGGCTATTTCCAACTTAGTCTTCCTTGATCCTTCCCAAACAGAATCCAGCACTCTCCTCTTTGTGCCTATAGGATTGTTATCTGTGCTCTGAAAACAGCACTTACTGCAGATGACTTGTACTATAGGATGGATGATTTCCTCAACTAAACCATGAACTACTTTGGCTGACCTATGCTAGTCTCCTGGAAATTGTATGCAAATAATAAACATATCAATACATGTGGGTTGAAATAAGCATTTACAATCTAATATAAGTACACTAAAATAAAAATGATTGAATTTTTCAAAGTCAGCTTATAGAAATATCTTCTACAATTTACTGAATTTACAGTTATGGAGAATTTAAGCTATCTACTCTTTTAGAATACTTTAGTGTCTTCAAGTAATTCTCAAGCAGAATGGAACTGAACAAACTTCACACCCTGATGGTTGATTGCTGATCCAGGCAAAATGCATTTCATCATTATGTGTACTTTGTACACATCACAAAAAAAAAAAGAGAAATAAGTTTCAGTGCTGGAAAAGATAAGTCACCTCACAAGAACATTCTAGAACCACTGCTCACTGTCATTAGTCATTTAGGTCTCTTTTTCATAAACTTATGGACATAGTTAAATATATAAATATAACCAATACAATTAGATTTTCAGGGGGACATTATAACTTTGAGTTCAGTGAGAAATTTCATTTGCATGTTTAAAGCAGACCTATGTGGTTCTTCAAATTGAAACTCTCCTATAGAACTCAAGCCATGCACAGGGTCTATGTGATGTGCCATTTAAAGATGATTTCATTCAATATCCATAAACAGAAAATTAGCAAGAACAAAAGAAACAGAACTTACCTATTGTGCTAACTCTGGCTGAAGGACTAGCTAACGCTGCTGGGACAGAGGCTTTGAGGGGGCCTGCCCCACTGTTTATTCTCAGAGCTGGCATATGGGGAGAGGTGGGTGATGTAGGCGATTTGCCATCAGAGGTCTTGGGTTTAGCTGATAGGTTCAGTGGCTGTGCCACTTCATCCTGCAATGATCATCAGAACATGAGCTGTGATAAGGAAAGTATGATCAAAAATGCCTAGAAAAAACACAGGTATTCAGCCTATCATTTCCCATCAAATTACTCTACCAATCAGTGATCTTAACATTCAATCTGAACATCACAGTGTTTGGCTACCTGTCAACATTATGTCACTTTCAACTACACATTACGAAATACCTTTTGTATAAGAGAAAGTACACGTGTACTCCACTATCCACAGAAAGCACATAATTGATGTAACCTGTAAGAAACAGTCTTAAAAAGCAGTCTTTGTACTATTCATTTTTATTGAGACATTGCATAGTAAATATAAAATTATGATGTAGATAAGTTTTTTTTTAACCTCCAAAGAACTGGGGTTGAATCTGAAGCATCTTTGTGCCCTGGTGCTTAGTTAGGCAGGAGCACCCATGACGGACTTACATGACTGTGCACCTCTGATCAGAACTGCTCTCCAAATTAAACATACACAAAAAAGAAAATTTTCTAACTCTCTTAGAAAATAATCCTTTCTCCTAATTTTCACAGAAAGACTTTTGGATTTGATCTAAAAATGAAAATAAATATAATTAACATTGCCCCAATATGTATTATTTATATGTGACACTGTTCTAAACACTTAACAAACATCATGTTTTTTAAATTAGATTTGTTTTCCAGATTTTCCTCATAGAATACAAAGTGCGGCATGAAGATTTGTATGTGATCAGTTTAGCACGGGTGATGATTTCCAACTGTACTATACTTAAACAGGTCAAACCGTAGTTTATAGTCAATTTTATACGTTTCTATAAAAGCCCTTAGATAATTTCATACATAAAATTTATGGAGACAATATCATTCAGATTTCTACTACATCATATAAGAAACAGATAATATTAACATTACATTACTTTTCTTTCATTGAAAATGGGGAAAATTATCTTATTCCTTTTCTATGCTCTAAAATTGGAATATTGCGCCACTAGTTTGTACATTGTTGTTTACCTTATACCCAACTTTACATAGATATTATTGTAGAATAAAAATTTAGTTTTTACTTAGCTACTATTACATGAGTTAAGAAAAAATATCTATGAATAGCAGGATAACTTGTTGAAAGTAGAACAATTTTTAATTAAATGGTGTAATTAGGGGACATGAATGGGTCTGTTAATTAATGCAAACAAAAATTGTATGTACGGGTTTACCAAAAAAACCACTGAAATCAATCACTTTACAAAATGGTTAAATGGCATATGACATCTATTTCAAGTTTATATTTTTAAATGGCTTAATATTATCAGATTATTATTCAATTCTATGGTTAAGTGCACTTAGGAAACCCATATACAGACTGAGAAAAACTACTCTTGTAAACTTTTTTTCAGTTTTTTTTTGGTTGTTTGTTTCAGAGAAAAGAACAGTTATTTGAAAATCCAAGACATAATTCAAATTGGCAATCTTCTATCATGTGAGATACATAATAAGTTAATGGACATTATACCAAATTTATATTGATTTATAGAATCTTGATAGGAAGTAAAATAAGATAATAAATAATTGACTCAATATATAATTTGGAGAAGTTTACTTTAGCATTTA
>NW_012140524.1:9821206-9824449 GCF_000956105.1 Propithecus coquereli | reverse complement strand
TGGAATGTAATTCGTGAAATTCAGACCTAACCATATAATTCTATCACATAATAAGTCGCATGGAGGTTAATACACACATTTGCTATCTTATACACTAGTTAAAAGGTTAAGGCACAAATTGACTTATTTTGGTAACTTTTTTTTTTGCTTCTTTGTTCTCTACACTATACAACATTGAAATTTCCTTTGGTAATACTAAACAGTTGTTTAACTAGACCATTTTTTGAGGAAAATCCCAAGGGTTCATGTACAATATAATGGTATGAGAAAATATTATTTTGTACATCTACATACAAGTTTTAGGATCCTATTAATGATTATAACTTCTCCTAATTAACTATTGGGTAATCCTAGTTGTCTGGGATAGAATGTAAAACATGTAAAATACAAATAAACATGTAGTTCAGGCATGTTCCATTAACTTATAGTTACTATGACTTGTTTGAAAGTAAACATCTCACTTAATATCACCTTGTGGTCAAAATAGTAGAAACAGTGGAGGTTTTAATTAATTAATCCCAGCCAATGACAATCTCCCACATTGATAAATAAATAAATTGGATAAAGAAGGGAAAGAATGTGACACAAATACACAGTCTTAGGTGCAATGAAGAAATACCAATTGTCACTATGGACTCTAAGATTATTGCGCATAAACTTAACACTGAAAAATAATTATATAAAGTTAAATATATATTTCATTTAGGTGGTTTTCTCTTTCTTTTTTTCTTTTGAGATAATCTTGCTCTGTTGACCCAGGAAGAGTGCAGTGGCATCATCATAGCTCACAGCAACTTCAAACTCCTGGGCTCAAGGGATCCTCCTGCCTCAGCCTCCCGAGTACCTGGAACTACAGGTGCACTCCATGGCGCTCAGCTAATTTTTCTATATTTTTAGTAGAGACAGGGTCTTGCTCTTGCTTAGGCTGCTCTTGAATTCCTGGGCTCAAGCAATCCTCCCACCTCGGCCTCCCAGAGTGCTAGGATTACAGGCGTGAGCCACCGCGCCCGGCCTGGACTACTTCTTGCAAGGAAAAATATTCAACTCTCAACAAGCTGTGGAAAACACCTTTTGTGATTTCATTGTCACTCCCTCTTCAGGATTCTTCGCTGCCGGCATAAACAAGCTACCATCAAGATGGCAAAACTGTGTCGATAGTTTAGGCACATACTTTGATTAATTTTACTGCTTCTTGTTTGAGATATAATCAACTACACTTTTGATTCGAAATCGGATGTTTCATATTTAATGACCTCATAATTTATGTTATGATTGGCAGAAAACCAGAAGTGTTGTGTCCTTTCACTATACTCAAGTATGGACAGGTAGTTCTCAAAATGTGGCCCAGGGACTAGCACCATCAGCGCTACCTGGGAACCTGCTAGAAAGGCAAATTCTCTGTCATAGAATCTTTGGGGGTGGGGCCCAGAAATCTTTGTTTTAACAAGTATTCCAGGTAACTCTGATGCACACTAAAGTTTAAAAGCCACTGCTTTATATAATATAAAAGGAGACTATTACGTTTTATTAGACTTCGAAACCATTTAAAAAGCTTCTGCAATATAAGGAGGTAACATTACAAAGTATGTAATATTATGTCAGTCTCTAAAATATGATTGAGACATATCATATGCAAATAATAATAAATGGAAACATGCATATGCATAGTAAACTAAATGCTACTGAGATTCAGTGGCACAATGAAGACTGGAATCCAGATCTTCTCCCTGTCAATTGAGCCTAAATATCCTGGCTGTGAGACAGGGGCTTTATTGACTACTTACTATGCAGCTGTACATATTCCAGGCAGTGTTTCCAAACGTGTACCTGTTCACTACCTTCTGTGTGCAACTACTGGCTTCTCTCATGACAGCCCAAGGACTTCCTTTTGACAGCATCACAACTCTTACAAAAGTTTTCGGGCTGCTTGGAGAAGTTAAAGGTAGCTGTTTCACTTGATTGTGCAGAAAGAAAAAAAATACAGAGGAAAAAATGTATTCCCAGAGTTTGGAACGGGGGAGATTTATGAGCACAGAGGAAATAGAGTGTGAATGTGTATGGGGGCAGGAGAGATGAGGGTGTTGATGAAGATGATGCGGACGTGGGTGCTGATGGGGTGAAATGTCATATGTCTTAGCTTTAAGCACTAAGAACTATTACATGCACATGCTAAAAGATGATTACTCAAAGCATTTATTAAAGCAAGAGACCCACTGGAACTCTTAATATTCTCCTCCATTCAAGGCAGCACAGATGTCTGAAAGCCAAAAAGTGCAAGGCCCCAAGGACATAATAGAGGTTGACAGTTCCAAAGTTGATATAAATGTCATTCAAAATTGCCTTTTCCTTCTCTTCTATTGTGTGACCAGGCTAATTGTATATTAATAAGGACTCAAATGCTTGATCCTTATACTGGTAACTATATAAATAATTTTGACCCATTATATGATATTATTTCTCAATTTGGCTCTTTTAATAATTTACTACTGAGCTACTATACCAAATGCCTATTATTCATGAAGACTACATTACAGTAGTTTCCCATTTTCTATTAATTATTTTTCATTTGACTAGATGAAAATTTAAAAACCTTAACTATAAAATAGATGTAGAGTATTTATTTATGGCATGCATTCTTATAATTATGAATATGAACAATAAATGCTGAAGGTAAGACTTTTTCTCTTTGTTTTTTACTTATAATATCTATTTAGGAGAAATTTGAAAGCTTAGCATGATTAACCCCCATTATTACAAATAAAAATACATTTTCAAATTGTAAATAATTTACAAATGAAAAAGTAATTTTCAAGATTAAGAAAGCACTGGAAAATAAGCCATTTCTATCAAATACACTATCAAGCAGTGAACAAAGTATTTTCCTTTTAATTACTTGCCCAATTTTGAACAAGGTTGCCAACTGAAACTTCTGAAAATAGCATATTTCATAATTATTTCATTTATACACAAAGTGATAGTTAAGAAGAATTTGTGTATCTGTTGAATAGCTCGAAACTTGTATAATGATAAATATAAACTAAGTGTTTAAGCTTAAGTAAACATTTAAATTAAGGTAAACAAGTTTTAACTAGTAGAAGGCTATGATTTACATTTATAGAGTTTATTATAAATATTCCAAATGGTTTATTTAATCTTTAGGACTATAAAGTAATTAACAATCTCATGGAGGAAAGGGGCAGAAAATTCTAATGAAACTCCAGTTTTTAGACTGAACTTACAATA
>NW_012140524.1:9817231-9821156 GCF_000956105.1 Propithecus coquereli | reverse complement strand
GATTTATAGAATCTTGATAGGAAGTAAAATAAGATAATAAATAATTGACTCAATATATAATTTGGAGAAGTTTACTTTAGCATTTATAAACTACAGGGGCAAAATTGTCCTTGGATTGTTCAATCTGAAACAGTTAAGCCATTCAGCCATAATCCACCTACTAGGCTATTAAGCATGAAATGTCCAATTTCCTGAAGTACTAAGTTTGACAGTTGATATCGCTTGACATTTCACTTTGACACTTTGTATTTTATATTTATTGTGAAGGTACGTCCTCTCAGTCTTTCAGACACACAGTTTTGCTTGTGATGATCTTTCAAACATTTTTTTAGAGCAATTTTTGTAAAACCATGAATAAGTAAAAAATTCGTGTTTTTTCTGAATGTGAGTTCTGTTGTGGAACCAATGCAGCACAGGCAGCTCAAAACTTTGGATGGATGTCGCTAATGAAGGCACAATATGTCAATGGTTAGAGAAGTTCCATTCTGGTAATTTTAACCTTGAAAATGAGCCATGTGGGCGACCTGAGACTGAGGTGGATAATGATGAGCTGAAAGCTGTAGTGGAAGCGAATCCATTTCAACATATGTGTGAATTAACAGCAAGGTTTGACATTACTATTCCAACAATATTGGACCATTTCAAACAAATCGGCAAGGTAAAGGAGGTGAATAGATGGGTTCCACATGAATTAAATGAGCATCAGAAGAGAAATCATCTCAAAGCTTGCCTTTCTTTGCTATCACGACATAAAGGTGCACTATTTCTACACTGTATTGTTACGTATGATAAAAAATGGATTCTTCTTGACAATCACGAGCATTTGGCACAATGGTTGGATAAAGATGAAGTGCTAAAACACAGTCCAAAACTGAATATTCATCAAAAAAAGCTAATGGTGTCTGTTTGGTGGCCCAGTGCTGGTGTTATCCACTACAGCTTCATGAAACCTGGTTAATTGATTACAGTGCATGTCTACTGCAACCAACTGGATGAAATGATGAGGATGATTGTGATTAAGCAGCAGAGATTGGTCAATAGAGACAGGTCAATCCTCTTGTAAGACAACCCTGGACCACATGTTGCACAAACAACGCTGCTCAAACTACAGCAGCTGGACTTGGAAACTCTCTGTCATTCACCGTATTCACCAGACCTTGCACCAACTGACTACCACTTCTTCCAGACTTTGGACCACTTTTTTTTTTCTTTTTTTGAGACAGAGTCTCACTCTGTTGCCTGGGCTAGAGTGCCATGGTGTCAGCCTAGCTCACAGCAACCTCAAACTCCTGGGCTCAAGCAATCCTCCTGTCTCAGCCTCCCGAGAAGCTGGGACTACTGGCATGCGCCACCATGCCCAGCTAATTTTTTCTATATATTTTTAGTTGTCCAGATAATTTCTTTCTATTTTTAGTAGATACAAGGTCTCACTCTTGCTTAGGCTGGTCTTGAACTCCTGGGCTCAAGTGATCCTCCTGCCTCAGCCTCCCACAGTGCTAGGATTACAGGCGTGAGCCACCTTGCCCAGCCTACTGTCTTACTCTTTCATGGGTCACCTGCTCTGGTACAGGGTTTCTCAACCTTGGCACTATGAATATTTGGGGTTTAATAATTCCTTGTTTTATGTGGCTATCCTGTGTATTGGAGGATGTTTACCCCTGGCCTCTACCCACTAGAACTAGATATTTGTGGCACCTTTACTCAGGTAGTACAATCAAAAATATCTCCAGACATTGTCAAATGTTTCCAGGGGGACAAAAGTGCCCCCAGTTGAGAACCAATGCTCTCGGGGAAGCCAGCTGCTATGTCATGAGGACATTCAAACAGTCCCAGGGAGAGATCCACATAGCAAGAAATTGAGGCCTCCTGTCAACAACCAGCACTAACTTGTTAGGCATGTGAGTGAGCCATCTTGGGAGTGGATATACCAGCACCAGTTAAGCTTTCAAATGACTGCAACCTCTGAGAGACCATTAGCCAGATCTACCCAGGTCAACTGCTCCAGATTCCTGCCCACAGAAACTGTGTAAAATAAGTATTTGTTGCCATAGCCACTGAATTTTGGGGTATTTGTTAAGCAGTGATGACTAATTCATTCCCTACAGAAGAATTATAGGCAATTTATGTTAAGTTCTTACATAATTCCAAAGCATTTTTTACCAAGACCTTACTTTGACTCCCGGAAAAATACTTGTTTCTCATTCTTCAACCATCATACATGAATGTAATTCATCAATCTCCCTCGGTTTTATTTTCAATACTTTGCAGACCCAAATGCCTTTCCTTTTTACATTTTCTTTCTCTTACAATATTTCTTTTCCCTTTCCTTTAACATCTTTAACTTAGCTTTTGAATTTTTAATTTTAGATTAACTATCTAATATTTATGATTTATTTCCAAAATGTTCTAAAAACATATGGTATAAATACAGTTTTCATATATTTATGGAGAAAAAATGTCATAGGAGAAGACCATTAGCTCACAATACCAGATGAAAACTCACTCATAGAATTTCACAGAATAAAATATTCTACCTATACTTGAAAAGAAGAAGAACAGGAGGAATACAACTGTCAACAATAATATTGGATGAGAACAGTTATAACATGAGCCAGTTTGAAACGTGTGGTGTTTCAGACTCAACTTTGTTTAACCTCTGGTCCCCAGACAACTTCACATTCCTAATAATAATAGTTATTTTGTCCTATGGCGTTCATTACAGTGGGATGATTGCTATTATCTTTTAAAATGATTAGCAGTTCTACCAAGAGGCTAGAAAGAAGCATAGAGCAGTAAGAATTGATGTTAACAATCACACCAGTTCCTCTTATTAACCTCTCAACGTAAATCTCCAAAATCTTTTAAAAAATGCTTTAGAGAAATTAAAGAGTTGGTGACTCCATGTACAAGAAAATGTAATGCGTTCTTGGCACCACCTGATCAGTCCTTAAATTTATAATTACAAAGTGTCTGTCACTGTAACTTTCTTGTTAGCTCCACTTGAAGATATGTGTAAAAAAATTAACCAGGAACTACAAAATCATCAAATGATGGAATGGATTCACAAAAATAAACAGGAGCTCACAGAGCAATATAGCTTTACAAAATAAACTCTAAGAAATAAAAATCATGCTGATCAAATGATACTACTATCTCTATATTGAAGATGGCATCTGTATTTGTATATAAATATACAAAATGAGCACACCAACATCTCTACCTGAATCTACAACAGGAATTAATATCAAAAGGACAGCAGAACAATAAACCATCATCAAAGCAAACTAGAGGTAAACCGGTCCCTTGCAGTCATAGAAAAGAGAGGTAAAAAAAATACCACATAGAGGCATAGATAGCTTCTTACTCAGGGAAAAAAATATTGATGAAAACATTAACGAAACTTTGACAATCTTAAAACTAAACAAAATGAAACACTTTGGAAGACTTTCAGAGGGCTCTAAAATTCCTTTTCAAAAACTATCTATGGTTCTCTTAGACATTTATTATTTTATTACTATTATTATTTTTTAGGTCCTAGGAAAAATTTGATCTGCTTATAAGCAGATAGACCATCTTTAGATAGCAGCCCAGGAGAATGAGAGAGAGGGAATAGAAGACATAATCATACATAAGCCATTTTAATAGTAACTACAATTGATTAAATCGAAGACCTCATTTCCAATGCTCACATACATGCAAGTGTGCACAGGTCCTATGGGCACAAATCCCCAGTAGTCTGGTGAACCCACTATAACTGTACCACAGTTATGACAGTTAACTGGTATACTGGTGTGTATTTGGGAGACTTGAGTGAGAGCCAAATTGTCTAAGGCACAGAACCTTGGGGAAGGATGGATGTGTGTGTATGTACAATGGATGTGAAGGTGAATGAGATACAAAGCAACGAAAGGGAAGGGAAGCCTAA
>NW_012140524.1:9814048-9816141 GCF_000956105.1 Propithecus coquereli | reverse complement strand
TGTCAAGGAATTTTAATAGAGAACAGAAACCTAGAGCTAGCAGTATCCTAAAGAAGCCTATTCATTTCTTCATGTTTTTACCCTTGTCCTTCACAACATGGAAATATACCCATATGTGGGTTGCTGGATCACACGATGCACTACTGGGGATGTGCAAATGATTATACCCTTCAGAATAAAAATTTCATCTTTATTTATATCTTTATTTATTCTCATTATCTATTTGATGATCTGGTTCAAATGTTCCACTTCCTTAAATATTTACCTAAATTAATTACTGAAAATCAAACATTTATTTGGCAGCTAACAAATTTATACTGCTCTAATGGCAATAGAAAAGAACATATACATGTATTTAACCATCCATCCATTCATTCATTATTTATTGAATGGTATTTCAACCATTTATTAATGGTTATTATATGCCCGGCATCAGAAAAACAAAAATCAACTGACGTCTAGGCACATGGCTTTGAGTTTTGGTTTTCTGTGGTCAGCAGTAGAGAAGAAAGGAAGTGCATTTACTTTTTATTTAAATCCTAGGTATAAATGTATGTGGAACAGCGCTTTTTTAAACTGAGTTCTTTGAGGACAGTTTGTCTATACATTTAATATGTTTCATTTATAAAAACACTTTGATTCTTTAATAGCTATACAAGGATTGAATAAAAACATATATATAATTTCAGGCTTCTTCCTCTGCATGATTTGAAAACTGTGATTGTCCCCATATTTATCATAAATACTCATGTGAAGTAAGCAGCAATAATAACATATGGGGAAGAGTAAAGGCATTCATGAAACATGTTGCAAAATTAGTCATGCTGCTGCTATTATCCTCTTTGATGAAATAATTGTATTAAATTAAACAGGGAAGTTTATGATAGCCTGGATTTCATAATGAGGGCTACTGCTGCATTTCTCTTCCCTAGTTTATGCTCACATTCATCCTTTCTCTTTCTTTTTTACCCCTATTGTTCAATATGGGAGCCCTCTTTCACTTTTCCTCCCCAAATAAGGCATTTCTTTTCTACACTTCTGTAGAGGTTTACTAGTGGAAACAAAACAAACAGAAATATCATGAGCATCTCCAAAAAGATTGCTGAGCTTCCCTTCATGAAGAACTTAGAGGAGAAAAGATTTACATTTATGTGCAAGAGTCAAAGTAATATAAGATAAAGATAACTGTAACAATCTTAAAATTATTTTCTTTGCCCTTGAGGAATTAAAAATCCTACTCATGTGGCTGTCCCAACTCCAAACTTAATCAGTAGGTTCCTAAAAATCCAGGCTATCATCTCACATAGCACATAGTCTCTAGAAGCCCCTCTACGGGAACAGATGCTTACCTTTGGACTTACAAACTGCAAAACGCCTTGTTAACCAGGCAGAAAGAGCTCCAGGAATTCTTTGATAGGTATGCTTTTGCTGTGTTAATGCTACCATTAGACTTGATTGCCATTTAAATGCAAGCTTAAGTTATTTAGCTGAGGGTAGTATGTTCATGCTTCTCATTTGGCTTTCTGTTTTGCCATCTTACACTTTTGCTTAATGTATACCTGTTTCTTCTAAAAGTGGATACTGGCAGCGTGGATGGGGGACATTTGCTTCAATGTGGTGATTATACATTTCTTTTACATTTCAATTGTTGGTCCTTAATTAATTTAAAGGTAATCGAATAGTATCCATCATTTAATTTGTTGTTTAAAATCTCCTCTGTTCCTTCTCCCTTAATACTTTAATAGAGTATTTTTGTTTTCTGACTTTGTTGAATTAATGCCTTAATACTGCAAATTATACAGGCACGCACACATGTATATTTGAAAACAAATATAAAGAGTGTGCTTTTGAAATCTCCATTATATTTCACATTTATTTTTTAATTAGAAAATTGCTTTGAAATACTTAATCCAAACAATGCCATTCTTTCAATACACAAAGTCCTTCTGTGATAGCGAGCCTCCTAGATGGCCCTAAATAATTCTTGCTTCCTCATGTTTATGTTCCTGTGTAGTCCCCTCCCATAATGAAGAGTTGATCTAGATAACCAATAAGATATTACAGAAATGACAGAGTTTGACTCTTTTTTTTTT
>NW_012140524.1:9809815-9811748 GCF_000956105.1 Propithecus coquereli | reverse complement strand
TCAAAAACTATCTATGGTTCTCTTAGACATTTATTATTTTATTACTATTATTATTTTTTAGGTCCTAGGAAAAATTTGATCTGCTTATAAGCAGATAGACCATCTTTAGATAGCAGCCCAGGAGAATGAGAGAGAGGGAATAGAAGACATAATCATACATAAGCCATTTTAATAGTAACTACAATTGATTAAATCGAAGACCTCATTTCCAATGCTCACATACATGCAAGTGTGCACAGGTCCTATGGGCACAAATCCCCAGTAGTCTGGTGAACCCACTATAACTGTACCACAGTTATGACAGTTAACTGGTATACTGGTGTGTATTTGGGAGACTTGAGTGAGAGCCAAATTGTCTAAGGCACAGAACCTTGGGGAAGGATGGATGTGTGTGTATGTACAATGGATGTGAAGGTGAATGAGATACAAAGCAACGAAAGGGAAGGGAAGCCTAAGGCAGCAACCCTAGTGTGACTATAACATTCCTATTACTGTATTTCATTTTACTGTGTTAGCTATTTTCCTGAATTGCTGATGGCAAAATTTCAAATAGTTTAAAAGAACTTTACTTTTTAAAAGGATCATCATTTATGATCTGATTACTCTCAGTCTTTATAGTAAAAACTTTCTTGAGGGCAGGTTAATTTTTTTGATCACTCACATATGCCTTGAATAGAAAATGATACTAAAATACTAAATATTAACTACTAAATGTTAAATGGAGAGTTGAGATTAATCAATACCTAAGTCTTGATAAATTCCAAGTTTTTTCTACTATTTATTAAAGAATTTAAAAAATTAGTTACATTTACTTATAAAGCACATGCATACTGAGCAAATGTCACTTTGACTCGTGAATAACAAAATAGGAGCATGTGCAGTACCAAAATATATCCCTCCAACACTTAAATCCCTTTTAATGAATTCTTCTCACCACTTGAATTTCGTAGTTCTTCCCATTCTTCAGAACTTTGCTCCCTTTTCTTCTTGCTTTTCCCTCAGAGTTGAAGGTTTGACATCTCTGGGACTCACTGCTTTCTACTCAGAGATGTCAGCTAACAAAGCCATTGTCAGGAACTCCTTAGCGACAGGCTTCCTATTAATTTAACCTGAAACTTTACTAGGTCAGTACATCCAGGCTACAACTCTTTTCACTCCATTCATCACAGACAGAGAAAAAAGGGCAGTCATTGAAGACAAAAGATAAAAAGTCCAAAGATAAGTAAAAATAAAATTTAAATGCAAAACTCACTTCCCCCACTTGGTTTAACCTAGACTGACTGCCACTCTCCATGTTAAGAGCAGTACAGTATTAGTGATTTCCCTTTCTGAATACAGAATTAGAAAAGTTGTATCATCTACCCTGGTTTCTTTTGCTCTCCCATGTGGTAGGTTCATTCTTTAATTTGCTCCCCAAGCATCTTTTAGCACTCCTCCCAACAGAATGATAGGTCATGGGAGAGAAGAAATTTGTACTCCAGTTGGTGAAACAATATACAGATACTAAATGATTGAACATTTCAAGGCAATTGCTAGGAAATTTCAAGAAATATCATTGTGATTCATCTAAAAGGGTATCAAGAAGGAAGTCACTTAAAAAAAATTTTTTGCCTTTCATTTAGTTTGGATTATTTAGACTGAATTCTTTGTCACTAAAGTGATTAATTCACTTGTCTAGGACCTAGATTTGGATTTTGGATATTAGATGATTAGTCTGCAGAAATTTTCATAAAGTTATAATTTCCTGTGGATCCTCAGACCACTATTCTGTGGATCCTCAGATCACTATTTTTTGAAGAGTCTAAAACCCCAAGAAGATATCAAGGGCATAAGTCGTTGGAACATTAAGTCACACAAAATTTGTTATTTGGGATTAGATGATTTTTATGAGACCAAAGACAACTTTTCCCTTCCCACCATATTCATCAAAAGC
>NW_012140524.1:9797619-9800010 GCF_000956105.1 Propithecus coquereli | reverse complement strand
AATAGCTAGAAAACATATTACTGAGTTAAAAAAAAATCCTTATACAGACACATTCTCTTAGATCATGTTGTACAAATACATGTACCTTTGCAAAGATGGACATAGTGAAAACTATATCATAAACGGTAATAACTAAGGGTTCAATTCATATTATTAATATTGAGTTGTCATAACACATTTAATCTAGTATAAATTTATTAAGAGCATATTAAGTGCCAGCCATTTAAAATTCAATGGATAAAGGACATGTTTTTAATGTGATCCATATTATGGCACCGATCTCTCTTTCGCTTATTTTGTTATAAGTCCATAAGTTGTAGTCCCAGATAGAACAGTTCAGACTTCTAGCTCAGTATAACTCAATGAATGCTAGTAGAAAAAGACAAGTAAAAACAAAACAAATAAAAATTACCTAAAGATTCCCTTAAAATTGGATCAGAACTATCATTTTTTAGATAACAGACGGCACTATTTGAATGAAAACTGGCACTAAAAATTCCATCATTTGACCCAAAATTTCTGTCTTGCCCTGTATTCATGTAGGGTTGACCTGAATATTGAGCTCCCACTGACTTAAAATGAAACTTTGATCCTCAAAAGAGTTGCATAGAGAAGTATAGAAAACACAAATCTGTACCTATTTAAGGACATTCCTGTTGCTGTCATAATGCTTTTTAAAACATACTTCACAACAGTATTTTTTTTTCTTATGTTATTTTAAGTGCTACTGGAAATACCGTAAGAGAAGAATTTTTGCAGTATTTTGTCCTTTCTATTTCTGGTCTCATTTTGTTTTTCTCCTATTTATGAAATACCTACACTGCCAAAAGTCATCAAAATCGCACAACAAATCATAACAGCTCAAATTATATAATAAACTGGAAAAAATAAGATTTCTTGGTTCTTGAAAGCTTAATTTAAATGAAACTCTCCTACAGAATCCCAATACTGATAATTGGGAAAAGTAAACCAACAATTAAAATACTATGGGGTAAGTGCTACTCAAAGAATAATACAGAGGTAAGAAAGTATGTTTGTGAAATAACCTGTGGAGGAATAGGGGGATAAGGGAAAGGCTTCCTGAAGATGTGACATTTAGAAGGTTTTTGACACCTAGATATGGAAGAGTGCTGGATGTTGTACAAATAAATGTACCTTTGCAGTTATTCTGTATTTCAAATGGTATTCCGTGTTTCCTATATTCTTAAACTTTATGATTCATGAGATCAGGAATATGTGCCTACAAATTCCTCTGAACATATTAAGTAGACCCTAAACAATAATTCACAGTTAATGTGAATTACACCATTCATTTGCATCTGTTGAAGAGATTTTTGTCCCCTACATTTAATACTAATCAAGTCATACTATTTCTGGTCTTTGTTTTAAAAAATCATAATTAAGAATGAGTGTGTTCTTCAGCTGATTATTAGCAGTAATGAGAAACTAAATGAACGATGATGGGGAACCTCATCATCCTATAACTTTTTGGACAGGCTCTAGATTTAAATAGTTTCTATCTCCCCTTAAATTAACTTTGTGCAATTAATGTCATGACCATATTGTTTGTACATAAGGGAAGGTGAAAAAAGGTATAATTAAAAGAATCTCACTTTATGGAATATATATAATAATATAGAGGTATTAGTAGATCTTTGCATATAAACTCAATATCAGTAATATAAATTGAGTATTAAATGCATTATGAAAGTATACATTTAAGTAAATCACATAATAATTTTTTTAACAGGAAAGTAATCACCTTATTTATAAGAGTTCCCCCACCCCCAACCCTGAGACACGGTCTCACTCTGTCACCAGGCTGGAGTGCAGTGGCATCATCATAGCTCATTGCAACCTGGAAATCCTGGGCTCAAGAGATCCTCATGCCTCAACCTGCTGAGTAGCTGGGACTACAGGCATGTGCCATCACACCCAGCTAATAATTTTACTATTTTTTGTAGAGATGGGATCTTCCTCTTGCTCAGGCTGGTTTAGAACTACTTGCCTCAAGCAATCCTCCCGACCTTGGCCTCCCAGAGTGCTAGGATTACGGGTGTGAGCCACCATGCCTGGCCTACTTATAAGAGTTTTACAGAAATTTTACAGAGGTTTGGGGTTTCTTTTTTTTTAAAGTGGTGACATTGCATGCATGTATGACAGAAGGTGTGACTAAAAGGCTTATACTAACTGGAGAGAGGGAGAGAAAAATGAAGAGAGGGAGGGAGGGAGAAAGATAGGGAGAGAAAGATAATGAAAGAAAGTTGTTCTCACTGGGGGTGGTGATGCACACCTATAATCCCAGCACTTTGGGAGGTCAAGGCAGGATTGCTTGAGGTCAGGAGTTCAAGACCAGCCTGAGCAAGAGTCAGACACAATCTCTACAAAAAA
>NW_012140524.1:9794845-9797504 GCF_000956105.1 Propithecus coquereli | reverse complement strand
ACTGCCTACAGTATTCAGTACCTTAATATGCTGTATAGGTTTGTAGCCTAGGAGTAATAAGCTGTATCATACAGCCCAGGTGTGTAGCATACTATACAATGTAGGTTTGTGTAAGTACACTCTATGATGTTGTCACAATGATGAAAATTGTCTAAGGAAGAATTTATCAAAAAGTATCCCCATTGTTAAATGATGCATAACTGTACATGTGTATAATATATACATATATATAAAATGCAAACAAATATGTCTGTATGGGTGGGACATTTTTCTGCCATATTTGACCTAGATTATGTGGCATACAAGAGAAGCAGAGAAAGATAATCTTACAAATGAGAGGAAAACAAACTACATTTTCCCTTCTAAAACTTTATTTGAGCTATCAATTAAATAATATAACAAAACTAGCCAATATTCATATAAGACTGTGCCTTTTATTTCAGCATCCACTTGATTCTTCAGCATATGTAATGGAGGTCACTCAAAGATGGATTCATAGTAAACAAATTCATGAAGCTAATGTACAAGATAGAAGATCAATTAATTCATTTACACCTGACCAAAATATCACCAAGTTTTTTAGGGTACACTTTTCCTAATTTCAAGATACCTGAAAAAGTCAATTTCACAATCAGAATGAGGGCAAAAAGAAGTAAATGGTAATTACTTCATTCAGACCACAGTGAGGGCTGCTAAATAATGCATGCTTCAATACAGACAGTATCTGAGATAGGGAACTGGCAAGCCCTACTCAATAAGGAGTCATAAGATCTGAACCAAGGTGAAGAAACCAGCTAAAACCAGCTAGAACCAAGATGGTGCCAAGAAAACAACCTTAGGGTTACCTTCACTGCTCATTATACTCTACTTATAATGTATTAGACTACTAAAAGAAACTCCCACCAGAGCCATGACAGTTTACAAATGCCATGACAATTCCCAGAAATTACCTTGCATGGTTTTAAAAAAGGGAAGAACCCTTGGTTCCAGGAACTCCCCACCTTGTTCCCAGAAATTTTATGAATCATCCTCCCTCTGCTTAACATAGTAAAACCCCAGAAACTCACAAAGTGTTACTCTCTGTTGCTCTGAGAGATAGACACTGCCCTGTTTATGTGGTATCTTCCTTTTCTTTTCTTACTTTAATAAACTCGCTTTTGCCTTACTCTGTTGGCTTGCTTTGAATTCTTTCCTACATGAAGCCAAAAACCCACGTGGCCTTCAGGTTGGACCCCAGTTTGAGGGTCCACTTTCCTGTATCATCTCCAATGATCAAAAGGCTCATATTTCCTAAATCCAGTGTATTTCATCTAGACTGACAGGATAAACAATGACAAATCTTACTTTTAAGTTTCATAATCTTTTTGTGGACTTAGTCTTTCTACGTAGTACAATAACATTGTTTCCGTTTTCTGAAGTGCAGTGATATTCTACTCACACTACATTGAGGTTACCCTCTAATTATCCAAGCCAATGACCTTTGATTATTTATCTATTCTTCTAAAAGAAGTACAGCAATGATTACATGCCAGGCATTGTGCGGGATGCTAAGGATGATTATGGTATAATTGCTACCCTCAAAGGACTTAGAATCACACAAGGGAAGATAAGACAAGTGCAATACAGTGTTATAAGGGTGCTTTAATACTATTCAGAGAGTATGTATCTATGCAGTGGGGTGAGATATGAAAGAAAAGCCAATTCCATATAGAAGTGATGTTTTAGATGGATCTTCTTAGGTAGGTACTAGGTAAGAGAGAAGAATGAAATGAATAGGACAAAAGCAATCCAGAGAGATATAGTGCAAAAACATAGGCAAAAGATAAGTGAAATAACATGACACATGAGAATGTGATTTTGTTTGGTGTATAAATTTCTGGGTCTGGGAGAAAGGCAGAGGTAATTAATGAGGTTAGTGAGGTAGGCCAGGCTAGATCACAGAATGCTATTTATGGTAAGGAGGTTAGACTTCATCTTTTAGACATTTTTATCTTTACATTTTCATTCTTCTTAAATTCACTTGTAAAGTTCTAAAGATGCATTACAGTCAACCTGATTTCTTTCCACAAAATTCACATGGAATCCAGCACTCTACTCTTTCATACCTATGTGTCTTTGCACAGGCTGTTCCATTTTCCTTCAAAAACCTTCTAAATGTCCCATCTTCAGGAAGCCTTTTCCTATCTCCCTATTTCTCCACAGGTCATGTTACAAACTGTCTTCCCTACTTCCATAATAGTCTTTGAGTAGCACTTAGCCCATGGTATTTTAATTTCTGGTTTACTTGTCTGTCTTCCCGATTACACTGCATAGTGTGTTAATTATTGTTCTTTTTTCTTCTATCACAGTGCCCAGCATTATTTTAGTAGCTCAAAAGGTTTACTGAAGAAACCTCAATAAATTTTTTTTTACATCTTCTGAAAGTATCTCTAGAAACCTCATCTATGAATAACAGTTATTACGTGATTTTTAAAAAATTATATAAACAACATATTGCTTTGTTTCAAGCAAAATGTACAATCTTGGAACAGATCAACATTATGTCTCATTCCAAAGGAAGACACTCTCATCCTTCCTTACCCAAGAGAAGATAGCTCATTCAGGATAAGTTATATTTTATTAACTATATGTTCTAAGTAGATCTTGTTTTATAAATCAG
>NW_012140524.1:9792997-9794795 GCF_000956105.1 Propithecus coquereli | reverse complement strand
TTCATAACCTAAATACTTATAAATTTTTAAAATAATTTGAATAATGACCTACCTGTTCACTTTCAGTGCTGATTTTCTAACGCTATTTACTCCTCGACATCTAAATTTTACTTTACAAGTTACAAAGCACCTTCATATATCTCGGCTTATTTTATTCTCCCAGCAAGAGTGTGAGACGTCATCAACTCCACTTCACAGATAAAGAAACTGAGGTTAGGAGATACTCAAAGATCTGCTAACTGTCATATCTTTAGTAAGCCTGGGACTTGAACCCGAGTCACAAGGTGTAAGTTTAGGCAATTTTTCAGAGCTGCTTCTCTATCATTTAAATGTTAACAGGGAAAGGGGTCGTTAAGCAATAATTTCTTTGAAAAACTGAAAACTGAAATCATGTAATTTCTTTTTAATTCTGTGGAAAATTTTATATAGAGAATGTTAGTGCTCAATTTGGATAATCCTGGTCAGGAGTCTTGCAAAATTTTTATGACACCAAATCATGAAATATTTTGCCAAAGCAGCTTCAAGAAAATTCCCAATGTATTCACATACCTAAAGTTTTTATCAAAAGAATAGATTTTCAACTAAACACCATAAACATCCTTAATGCTATTATTTGTATAGACCTATTTGGTTTCAACATAAAACATATGTCAATTTATATACATCCAAATCCTTTCCTGTCACTTGGAGAGAAACTAATATTGCAAGAAATGAAAAAGAGGATGAAAAAGACCGTTAGCCCACCTACTGGCTTGACCAAAGGCTATGAATCCATCCCAGGTTTATTTCAAATGAGTTGTGTCAAAGGTTACCCACAGGCCATTTTATAGTGATTTATAGCTGATGTCTTCAAATCTCCTTTATTTTAATGATAACCTCAATAGAGTCATTAAGGCATTCTTTGTCTTCATGGCAGTGACCAGGAGGGAACTGATGTCTTTAAAGAATTACAAGGGGCGATGACTATTTATACTGAATGTCAGTTAAGGCCAGTTTTTATGTTGTGCCCTGGAGACAAAATATTTTCTCTCAACATATTAAAGATGCTTACCTTCATTATATATTCTGCCTATCAATGTTTTAATATTAAATTCAAGGTATAGATCAAAGAAAATTCAAATAAAGATGAAAAGACTTAGAATTGAGCATCAGGTAAGAGTTTGATTTTAATTACGGTGATCTTGAATTTGTATTAAAGCTCTCACAGCATAATGATTCTTAAGTGACTGTATTGAGTTAAGCATGTCATGAAGCATGAGGAATTGCAAAGATTGATTTATCAGATATTCATTTAAGAAACAGTCAATTAAAATAATTAATGTGTAGTGAAACTCAGCTGTAATGCTTCATGTTTAATTTTTCCCAGTCCATAACATTAAAAAAATAATACATTTCACAGCCTGGATTACATAAAAGATTTTATACAGCAGCTGTAATGACATCATTACAGAAGAGTTCTGATTATACCTTTTGGGCTGAACTAAGGAGAATCAATGTATTTGCCTCAGATTTGATTTTATCTTTAATGTTGCTTTGGTCCATTAGGGTACCAAATAAAATGAATCTGTATTCTTGATTTTTGTAGGGGATGGAACATATATACATACACACACACACACACACACACACACACACACACACATATGTATAAATATACAGTCATGCACCACATAACAATGTCAATATTTTGCTCAATGGTGGACTGCATATATGACAGTGGTCCTATAAGATAATATGTGTTTAGAATATCTTTTCTATTTTAGATGTTTAGATACACAAATATTTACCTTTGTGTTAC
>NW_012140524.1:9770876-9781037 GCF_000956105.1 Propithecus coquereli | reverse complement strand
ATTAAGTAAAATAAAAGTTCAAAAACTCTGATGACACTAGTATACAGCAATTACAGTGTTTTAAAGTATTTTTTATTTGATACTCATGTGATAATGGTTAGTACCAAAATATCACTCAAAAAACTCAACCCTGTAATTTGTTTCAAAGAAATGGTGACAGGTACTATCAATTGTATGTATTTACTTATATTACTAGTGCAAAGCCCCTGATAAAGTAAATTAATCTGAAAACAAAACAAAAAAACAACTCACCCGCCCCCCCAAACCATGAAATATTCTGGGTTAAATTCACACTCCTGGCCCTTACTTGCTGCACTTCTTAAGCTGTCTCTTGATTGTGTCTTTCTGTCTCTGTCTATCTCCATATCCTTCACTATATAAACTATGTTACACAATCACAGATGTCTGTCTACTCTCTACACTGTTCACCATTATTCTCAGGTCCTATAATTCTGACTGACACATCATAGGCAATTAATAGGTATTTGTTGAATTAAATTGTCTTGTCTCTCCAACAGCAATGTCCAGGATATGTCATTAGGGTTCAAATTCCACAGTGTTTCTAAGGAAGTATTGCAGACATACTTAAAATATTAATTAGTGGGCTCAGGAGATGAAAGAAAAAAATTTTCCTTTGCTGCAAAGACATAATACCATAAGAAAGAAAGACAATGAGTACATAATTACAACAGTTTGATAAGTGATGCGACAGATGGAAAACATACAATTTCTCTTTAAAAGTGAATGTGTTTAGAATATAATTCAAAGTCCTTAGCATGAAAAGTCCCGTGTAATCTGGTCTTTCTCATTTCCCAGTCTCATTCCTTATCACTCCCTCATGCTCACTGCATTTCAGCTACCCTAGCCTTTTCTCTAAACCTTGAATGCACCAGCCTCATCTACACGTTGGGGTCGTTGGGAATGCTGTTCCTCCTGTTTGGAATATCCTTTCCTTAGACTTTTATAGGTTTCTTCTTTTTCATGGGTCTGATCCTAGAGAGGGCTTCCCTTAAAGCTCTACCTCAAGAAGATCCCTCCCTTATTCTCCTCACAGCACTTATCATATATGAAATTATCTATTTGTTTAATTGCTCATAGTTTGCCTCTTCCCATTAGACTGCAAAATCTTAAGAAAACAAACTGTTTTGTTTACAGCTGTAGTTCTACTGCCTTGAACTAAATTTGGTTCATGACAGAAATAAATTAGTTTTTATTGAATCAGTGAATGGTAGACATAAGCATAGGGTGCTAGAGAACACTAAAAAGGGACAGTCCTTTTAAGAATGAGAAAAGAACACAGCTAAGAGATACAAATCAACTCTATATGATATTGTTTGAACTCCCAATTAAGCTGCACCTGAAACCAGAATAACTTTTTTTTAATGACTGAATATACTTCCTTTTTTATTACTTGCAACTGCAAGGGTATTAACAAATATAATTGTCAATCAGTGGAACCACAAGAAAAAAATCCTGAAAAAGCTGATTTTGGTTTTATTTAAATAAAAGCATTGGGATATTAAGAGTTATTCTGAATAAAATAGCACTCACAAAGTGGTGTGCTCCCTGACATTGTGGGAGTCCAGGCAGAAGCAAAGTGATCTCACAGAGGGAATATTGTGTGTTAGACTGGATATCTTCTGGGCCTTCTTCTGACTTAAGCTCCATAATTCTATAAATAAATATCTTGTAGATTTTGTTAAATAAATGAAACTTTTGAGTACTTTGGGTTTTAAACTTGTCTGTCTTCCATTAGGATGCTACAAATCTCTATCTTTTGACTCTCACATCTCCCTCTTTTTAGTTACTATATTTTCTTTCTCCTCTCCATTTTGTAATATTGAAAAATATTAACAGAATTTTTTGCTCTTTCTTAGGAAAAATCTAGATAAAATCTAATGAATAAATATATATATATATACACATATATATATATGTATATATACTATTTTTCATCAACCTAAATAAGACATTCGTATTTGTTGTCATTTTATAAACAAAGTTTTACTTCAGGGCATCTCTGTGAGAGACTATTAAAATTCTTTCTATTTTAGGAATAAGAACAAATGTGCAAGCAGCATATATTTAATTAAGAAAGAGAGAATCAACTCTGAGGTTTAGAATACTCCCCCTTGGTTTCATTTTCAAGTCTCAATTCAAACAGCTACAGTACAGGGAGGGGTGGAGGGTGAGCTCTGATGAGACGTCGACATTCAGGGGATGTACATTCCCCACCTACCAGCCCAGGCTGTGGCCACTGAGGGCAGACCCACCCCCTCCAGTAGCAAAGCTTCAGGGTGGCTGTTACTGCCTCTCACCCAAGCACTCTGCCTGGAGCCTAAGGATCACTCTTCCCCCGCTCGCCACAGCTGGTGCCTACTCTCACCACTGAGGGGCCTGAGCACAAGCCTGCCCAGCCTGTCTTCACCAAGCCCTAACCCTGAGACAGAGTGCCTAGCCCAAGGTCCTGGGGATTGCCCAACCCAACCTATCACTTGACTGTCTAAGCACTCCTCTTGGTGGCCTGAGGTTGGGCCTTAACTCCAGGCTGCTACCACTTTGGTTGGCACCTACCTGTAAGTGCCACCTGTGGGCCTGGAGACTGACCTACCTAGCTCATTGAAGCCACAGCCAACATCAATGTACAACATTTGGGACCCAGAGAATCGTTACACCTTTGCAACTAACATGCCCATGCCACGGTGGCTGCCCAGGAACTCGAGAATCTGCCCACTTGTCTGGTCCACTGCTACCACTACCACCATCTAAGAAAGCCACCTCCAGGTCCAAAAATCAACCCACCGGTAACCACCAACAGAGATGCCAGTGGACACTTCCCTGGGGCACAGAGATAGAAAATCTTAGCCCATTGCTGCTACCAGCAATGGGTCTGAAGCCTGTTTTACAGGGCATCTCAGTCCCCAGGACAGCTACACCACAAATAACTGCACCCTAAACCACGAAGAAATCACAGATACCACTGTTTACAGCCAAAGAATCATCTGGAGACTACACTACTGTATACACCCAGAATCAAAGCCAAAGTACCCTATTCAACCAACAGCACAGAAACATCTACAGGAAAAAGTCCTCCCCTATGCAAGTTAATTCCAAAATGCAAAAAAATGACTGTTACACCAGATGTGCAGATATCAGTGTAAGTACAGAGGAAACATGAAAATCAAGGAAATATGACATCTTCAAAGGAACATAATAATTCTCCAGCAATAGATCTTAACCAAAAAGAAAGTTTTGACATCCCAGATAAGGAATTCAAAATACCGATTTTAAAGAAGCTCACTGAGATACAAGAGAATCCTAAAATCAATACAAAAAAATCAGAAAAACAATTCCAAATATAAATGAGAAATTTACCAAAAGGACAGATATTTTAAAAAAAGAACCAAATAGAAATTCTGGAACAGAAGAATTCAGTGAAGGAAAAACAAAATACATTTGAAAGCTTCAACAATAGACTAGATCAGGAGGAAGAAAGAATTTCAGAACTTAAAGACAGGTCTTCTGAAATAATCAGTGAGACAAAAATAAAGAAAAAGAATGAGCAAAGCCTTTATGACATCTGGAAAAACATAAAACAACCAAACTTCTGAATTATCAGTATCCCCGAGGGCAAAGAAACAAAGGATTAGAAAACCTATTTAAGGAAATATATTATACCAAGCATCAAGGATGGTTCAACATATGCAAAATAAATGGGATACATCACATCAATAGAAAAAGGACAAAAACCATATGCTCATCTCAATAGATGCAGAAAAAACATTTGATAAAATTCAACACCCCTTCATGATAAAAACTCTCAATAAACTAGGCATAGAAAGAACATGCCTCAAAATAATAAAGGCCATGCACACCAAACAAAGCCACAGCTAACATCACACTGAATGGGGAAAAGTTGAAAACCTTTCCTCTAAGAACTAGAACATGACAAGGATGCCCACTTTCATCACTCCTGTTCGACATTAGACATACTGGAGGTCCTAACCAGAGCAGTCTGGCAAGAAAAAGAAATAAAAAGTGTCCAAACTAGAAAAGAGGAAATCAACTTGTCCATCTTTGCTGATGATATGGTTTTATACGTAGAAAAACCTAAAGATTCCACAAAAAACCCTAGATTTGATACATAAATTCACCAAAATATCAAGATACAAAATCAATGTATGGAAATCAATAATAATTCTATAGACCAATAATGATCTAACCAAGAACCAAATCAAGAAGGCAATCCCATTTACAATAGCTACAAAAATAAATAAATAACTAGAAATAAATTTAACCAAGGAGGTGAAAGATTTCTAAAAGCTAAACCATTAAACATTGATGAAATAAATTGAAGATGACACAAATGGAAAAACATCCTATGCTCATGGATTAGAAGAATTAATATCATTAAAATGACCATATTGCCAAAGCAATTACAGATTCAATGCAATCATTATGAAAATATCAACATTATTCTTCACAGAATTAGAGAAAACAATCCTAAAATCTGTATGGAACCAGAAAAGAGGCTGAATAGCCAAAGCAATCCTGAGCAAAAAGAACAAAGCTGGAGGCATCACATTACCTGACTTCAAAATACATTACAAAGCTATAGTAACCAAAAAAAGCATGGTATTTGGTATGAAAATAGACACATACATGAATGGAACAGAATAGAGAATCCAGAAGTAAAATCACATATTAAGAGTTATATGATATTTGACAAAGCAGATAAGAACTTACATTGCAGAAAGGACATCCTCTTCAATAAATGGTGATGGGAAAATTGGATAGCCACATGCAGAAGAATGAAACTGGACCCCTGTCTCTCACCATATACAAAAACCAACTAAAAATGGATTAAAGATTTAAAATTAAACCCCAAAACTATACAAATACTAGAAGAAAATCTAGGGAAACCTTTGCTGGACTACAAAGAATTTATGACTAAGATCTCAAAAGCACAAGCAACAAAAACAAAAATAGACAAATGGGATGTAATCAAACTAAAGAGCTTCTGCATAGCAAAAGAAATAATCAACAGAGTGAAGAGACAACCTGTTGAATGGGAGAAAATATCTGCAAACTATTTATCCGACACAGAACTAATATCCAGAATATACAAGGAACTCAACTTAATAGGAAAAAAACCCCAAATAATCCCATCAGAAAGTAGGCAAAGAACATGAACAGACATTTCTCAAAAGAAAATATATAAATGGTCAACATGTGTATGAAAAAAATGCTCAGTATCACTAGTCATCAGAGAAACGCAAGTTAAAACTGCAAGGGGAGGCCGGGCGCGGTGGCTCACGCCTGTAATCCTAGCACTCTGGGAGGCCGAGGTGGGCAGATTGTTTGAGCTCAGGAGTTCGAGACCAGCCTGAGCAAGAGCGAGACCCCCCCCTCCCCGTCTCTACTAAAAATAGAAAGAAATTAATCGGACAACTAAAAAAACATATGGAAAAAATTAGCCGGGCATGGTGGTGCATGCCTGTAGTCCCAGCTACTCGGGAGGCTGAGGCAGTAGGATTGCTTGAGCCCAGGAGTTTGAGGTTGCTGTGAGCTAGGCTGAAGCCACGGCACTCTAGCCCGGACGACAGAGTGAGACTCTGTCTCAAAAAAAAAGAAAAAAAAACTGCAATGGGATATCATCTTACCCTAATCAGAATGGCTATTATTAAAAATACAAAAAATAACAGATGTTGGCAACAATGGAGAGAAAACGGAACTCTTATACACCATTGGTAACAATGTAAACTACAACAGTCACTATGGAAAATGGTATGGAGATTTCTCAAAAATCTAAAAATACAAATACTATTCAATTCCACAATCCCACAACTGGGTACCTACACACAAAAAAAGAAATCAACATATCAAAGGGATATATACACACTGTATGTTTATGGTAGCACTATGCACAATAGCCAAGATATGAAATAAACCTGTGTTCATCAGCAAATGAATCGATAAGGAAAATGTGGTATGTACACAACGAAACACTATTTAGCTATGAATAAAAATGAAATCATGTCATTTTCAGCAACATAGATGGAACTGGAAATCATCATCTTAAGTGAAATATGCCAGGCACAAACAAATATTGCTTGTTCTCACTTAGATGTGAAAGCTAAAAAATCTGAACACATGGAGGTAGAGAGGGTAAAAATACATAACAGAGGCTGTGAAAGGTGAGTGGAGAGATGGGGGAGAATGAAGAGAAGTGGGTTAAAGGGTACAAACATAGAAAGACAGAAGGAATAAATTCGATGTTCGATAGCACAGTAGGATGACTAAATGCTTAACATAAATGTATTGCACTCAGGCGATGGACACCCTGAATATCCTGACTTGATCACTATACATTATGTACATGTAACAGTATTTCTTATAAACTCCATACATTTGCACAAATATGACAAAATTTTTAGGAAAAAAAAAAAACCCAAACCAAAACAACAACAAAACAAACAGTTCCAGTAGAGGTGAAGGCCAAAGTGATAAAAAGGAGTCAATTATCAACAGCTCCAATGAAGCACTGATCAATAATTTAGCATAGAAAGTAGATTCCAACTGTTTTGAAGTAAGTTCTAGGAAGCCAAAATTAGAAATGATTCCCAAAAAGGAAGGATAGCTACAGAAATGTACTTCTGCTTTCTCAGTCTCTGACATAACAGTGACTTAGCATTTTTAGCTATCATGTGCACTGAGGTTATAGTAACTAGATACTCCTGTTTAGGGACATCCTTTTATACTGTTCTTTTTATTCTTCTCTAAATGTTTTAGATTTTAACTGCCTGGTTTTCAGATTAAAATGCTTCAAACATACAGCTCTTTATACAGTGGATCTACTTTGGCTTGAAACTATTTTAGAGGACAACTTTCGCTTAAAAAATATGATTCTGTGTATCTTCCTGTGTCTGTACATGTTCAACATCCTCTTCTTTCCCAGTGATTTGCATCATTAAGAAGCCTTGACATGGCTCATCATGTTCTGTGTGTGAGACAGGTTCCTGTCAAAACAAAATCTACACAGGATACTGGGAAACACAGCCCAGGCCAATAGAATTCAAAGGACATTACCAAATCCCTCTGTACATTTTGCTTTTCTTTTTAATGCTGAGATTATAACTAGTCTATCTCTTTGCTTCATAATTTTTACTGTTTTTATGATACAAATGTGACCAACCCCCCACTTCCTGAGTCATAAGAATATTATCACCTAATGATCTATTTGGACATTTAATACCACGGAGCTCAGAAAACCTCTGTTTAAGTCCCTAGCTGTTTGAGATTCCCATCGACTGAATACAGATGAAAAGGAAAGGAGGAGGCTCATCACAGGGGTTCTGTTGATAACACTTCATTTAACATACTTCCGTTTAGCAACATGGGACCACAAAAAGAAAACTATTTTATTTAAAATGACAGGGTGACTATGTTATATCCACTGTAAATATGTCCCACCCAGGAAGTGATGATAATGATAATGGGCCACATTTACAGTTTAACTCTATGGGGTGATTCTTCTTAAATGAATTCACCTCTTGAGTATGACACATACGTATCACATCTCAAAGGCTAACAAAATAGTTATTTCACAGATATGTAAACATAGGGGAGAAAAGGGTGTTCAACAGCATTTCAACAAAACACAAAGCAGTCATGGCATTAGGGGTATTCTAGCATTTAACTGATATGCCAGAGAGTTTTAAAGCATAAGAATAGAAAATGGCCAATTTGAATGCGATTATAATTAGCTGAGGCTAATATCCCTTTCTGTTCTGAAGTTGTGGGAGAAACAGAATCTACAAAAGTACCAAGCCCAATAGTTTCAGGATGGATCAGTGATTTTATTGGATGATGACATATAGAGATGAATGGCAGCTCCTTTGTTATTAATACCATTTCAGTACTGTGGATTATTAGAGATACTACATTTAGAGACGAGTTCTAGCCCTGTGTAGTGAGTAACGATTTTTTGAGACCTTGACCTAAAAAGCTCTAAGAATAAGTCAAATAGTAGTATTCTAGGGACTTTAATATATTGGAAATTACACCTCTAGAAACTACTACTCCTCAAAATTTTTCGTGGTCAGATGAAATGTGAAAAATATTAAACCAGGTTATAGTTACTTTGAGCAGTGCTTTTCGAACTTTTCACTATAGAAATATTCTAGTGGAGGCCTGAGCATTTCCTAGTCCATTTCAAACTTATGAACTCTCTTTGATGTCTTGTGCTTTATCTTTAAATGATGTTTTCTCATAATATTAAAACTGTTTTTATAGTTTTTGTTGGTAGTGGTTAGATTTGGTTGTGGCTATACCAGGTGCACTTTTGTATTCTGCCTTTCTGCCAGTTGGCATTATAAAACACTGTCTCAAATGATCAAAAATGCCTTCGTTTCTCAAATCTCCTGTTACTAATCCTCAAGATGAATCCTGATTATCCTTTGAGTTCTCATACTCCCAGCATATTGCTAAGTAATCTTCTGTGTATGTGTAGCAGTATTTGTGATTCATAGTATTAAACTACAAAATTCTACCCTGCAGACCAGTGTGTATTGATATAATGTTTACTTGATAGCACAAAACTATATGATTGGTACCATTACAGCAAAAAATAGGTGCCCTAATAGGAGTCATCAGCACTGCTGATATTACTAACACAAGCACATGGCTACCAAGTCAGAAAAGATCTTCATTACTGTGCCTTTCAAAGAGAATCAGATAACAATAAAGTTCCAGTTCTTGCTTCTGAATTTGAAGCAATATTTATAAGGATATTGCAGCTGAAAGAATGTGATTGTGTCTGGTCAGCTGGTTAGGGCCATTTCTGGCTTCTCGGAGAAACATTTCTTTTCCTTGTCATAACTCCCAGGTGCTACTGCTGAGCAAATGGGAACATCACTGCCAGAAGTATTTGAAAAGAACAAAAAATTAATTCGGACAATCTGTGTGCTCTTGCCATTGATACAGACACAATTGTGACTAGGGGTATGACTAGGGTCATAGCAAGGTTAAAAGAAAAGCAACCAGGAATTTTCTCTTGTCATCAGCTTTTCAAACTGACTATTCTTGGTTACTATAAGCAATATTTAAGTCTCCATCAAATACCAAGAGACATTTACAAGTTGCCCTTGGATTTTCCCAAGAGGTGGCTACTTTTACAATGGCAGAACATTTAAAATGTGAAGTTCAGATGTTTAGCACACCTATGACATATGAGGACTTCTTGATAACATGGAATTGTAAACCTATTCATAAATAACAATTGTGCGAGTTGTGTGTGAAACTGAGTCCAAATACTCCTTCTCTCAAGGTAATTGTTTTAAGTCTGAAATTGATTCGACTATATTTTAAAGAAATAAGTATTTTAGAACACAAATGTATCAAAGGACCAATTACTGACACAAAGCAAAGGCTATCTAGGTTCTTAGAAGGCTGCAACAAAATACGCAGAAAATCATTTAAAGAAAGTAGTCTGTGGTGCAAAAATGAAAGCCACTGAATACACTGTATATTGGTCCATCCTGTGGCAGAAGGCTAAAGTATAAACAAATAAATTAAGACATTTGTTAAGGCACATAAGCAGATTTAAAATAATATTGTATATGAGATTCAAACACCAATATTGCTCGATAACACCTTAATTAAATAATTTGAGAAGGTAGGATTATTTTTAAAATTTCCATTAAATGGGATCTCTTGTGCACAAAGGTTCAAGATTTCATACTTTTACTCAGAGTTATTTACCAACATTTACCCATAAACTCAGCTGTGAGGACGTCCATAAGCTATGAGAATATTTTCTGAGGAGCTAAATATATTTGCTTTTGTTGGTCAATGAAAAAAATATTTCTGGAATAGGATCCAGAGGGGGGAAAAATTAAATAACTGCTAAAGAGACAAATGTACATGTATTTAGAAACATTTTATTGTAACAGCTGAGAAAAATTTAAAAACCTACTGATGGTCTTAATTCTCTATCATCTAGTCTTTGGCAAAATAGACCATAGGGGCAAGGGAAACACACATACATACACACACACATTTATATTCATACTTGGTTTGTGACTAATAAAACCAAGGGATTTACCAAAAAAAAAAGAAAAATTAACCAATGCCAGTATGTCAGGCATTAATGCAAACAGT
>NW_012140524.1:9766188-9769276 GCF_000956105.1 Propithecus coquereli | reverse complement strand
TAAAGCAGTTTCCTAATCTTGGCAAAGCAAACCTCAGTCACTTTAGCATTTACCATGATTACCTAAGAAAGTATCACTGTAGCAACTTCTGAATAAATATTTAAATGAACAAATGAATGAGTGCACAAACTAAAAGACATAAATACATGAGGATGATTGACATCAAAAGCTTCATGATTATTTGTGTAAGTGATTTGGTGAGAAGATATTAATGATAAAAAGTTATTCTAGGGGTAAGGAAAAAAATCTATATGTCTTTAAAAGTGAACTACATAGCCTAAAATCATAAATGAAATATCCTAATGTAAAGCATCATTATGAAATAGCATGTGAAGTCACATCAATAAATCAAGGGAAAAAACAAAGAATAATAACTCACCGAGGTATCTTGTGTGACAATGACTATGTGGCTACACCTATTTATTTTACTCAAAGTTAGCCTGTACATGTAATACATTAAGACTGCTGGTCCACAGAGAAGCCAAAATATCACTGCTTTAAAATTAAATTTTATTTAATGAATGTTATTATTACCAAGTCTTAAAAACTTACATGCTGCTGTGATTCTAAAGAAAAGCAGACTAGGCCTTAGATACATATTAAGCACAGAACATGCAAGGTCCATTAAACAGCTGAAATAGATCTTAAAAGTGGCCTGTGTATACTCCCTAATGCCACTGTAGTGTGTGCAGTATTTTTCAATATATATTTGTACATATGCTGGTGAATCATGATCCAAGGTCCTTGTCCAGGTTAAATTACATTCCCAAAGGTATTTTTCTCTTAATAACATGGAAAAGGACTAGGAAGTTCCGGAACAATGGAGGCTGTAGTGCTCTCTCCCAACAGATTGATGGATGTCTTCTTCCTGATTCACTCTCCAGAGTAATACAGTAACAGTGAAAGACTTCCTGGTGGAGACACCAGGGTACTGGAGAAGGATTTTTTAAAATTCTAGAATTTTTCTCTTTCAGTACTTCCTAATCCTTTTCTCTGCATATTTCTTTCAATCATTGTGACTACTCTTCACCTGTTAGCCTATTTCAACATAGCGTTAATTAGACGGAGAATAGAAGCAATTTTCTAGGTAAATCAGCAAAAAAAAAAAAGTTATTTTGGGGGTAAATTAACTGTGTTAGTTTTCTACTCAACATTTTCTAATACAGTTAAAATATTTGTGGTTATTTCCCTGATTAACCTCAGGGAATACCACTTTATGGTAACTCTTCTTATTTCTTTCATAGAAAACTTACTATATTTATACGATATCATCTAACTAAGATCTTAACAAATACAAAAAAACTTCAGATCATTTTTTCTGATTCTCTCTCCTTTTACATCAAGAAGCATACATTATTTGAAATCTCCTCCCCTGATCCTTTTCCATATCTTCTTAGGAAATGTTTCTTCAGCTCCAAAAACAAAACTATTTCTAAATAGTCTTACTTGTAATACCATTATCTTCATTTTTTTACATGATAATTTCATTGGGTGGGTGATCTATCTAAATTTATATCTATACTGTATCGTAACAGTTATTAAGATTTAAAAAGCACTTTAAATATGTCCTAATCCTACTCACATTTTACGGTTTATTTCAGTTGCCCCTTCTTTGGCAAACTCTTGCCTGGATCTCTCACTGATGGTAATCTCTTCTTCTTAATATAACCTCTGATGTACTTTATCTGTTACAACTCTTTATAAAATTTATTATTTTCTACCATAGAGTATGGCTAATTGGCTATTTTTATAAATACTACTTTATAAGACTGTAAGCTCCTTGGGTACAGTATTCCCATCTGATAAATCTTTTTATCACTCACATGTCCTATTATAGCTATCAATACATATTTATCAAATAAATGAATAAATGAATGACTAAATGTATGCTGGTAAATTTACATTCATACTTACTTGCTTGCCCTTTCTAGACTCTTACCTCCTTGTATACCCAGAGATTAGCCTAGTTGCTGGCGTATAATAGACACTCAATAAGTACCACTGAATAAAAAATAAAACTCTAAGTGACAAGACAGCTAACTACTTCAAAAGGGTACCTTGCTTTTGGGTGGTGGGCTGTTTGTGCTCTTGTCTGTGTGAATGCTGGTAGGAGATACAGCAGCACCAAGGTTGCCTTGGGGTATGCCTGGAAGCTTCCCTCCTGGAGATACCTGCATTGCAGCTAGCTGGGCAGCATATAACTGCTACAGAAGAAAAAGAGAGAGAGAGAGAGAAGTATTATGAATAATAAAATAAACACACTTTTCAGAAAGTACTGATATTCAGATACAGTATTTTTCCTATGGGTGTTTTTGTTTAGTGCCCCGGAATATTTAAAGGAAGAAGCTGTCCCCTCAACTTTCTTGACTTACTTCTCATAGGAGAAATGACAGATACTACATATAAAGGATCTCAGCTTTAGTATGTCCTGGGACTCAAAGCAAATAACAGTCATCCATATTTATCTTTCCCAATGTCTACAGAGCGTAATTATATCATATTTGGTTAAGAGTTCTTTTTGCTCTACTTTAAATTTACATAGTGTGTTACACAAAATACAGCTGCACGTACATAGTAATTTTCTTACGATACATAGTGGTTCAAGCCTTGTCTACCTTTTTTCTTTGACTTGTTGAAATGAGCACCTGTAACAATTTTTCTGAGTATTGCTTGTGTGGAAATACAGAAAAGGCATCGATAGGGAATGGCAGGAAAGTATTTAAAGAGCATTATCTGGTCAGTCTACCTACAATGATAAAAACTAACTGGATGCTTGCCCGAAGTTCACTTTACTTCATGACATGTAAACACAGACAAATCTCAAATTATCTGGAGCATTAGGGTTTAAAGCAATACTGTCTAAAACACACACTCTTCCACTAAGCCGTCACTTAATAATTCTTATGGAATAACCAATAAAATTCTCTAAGTTATTAATAAATTAAAAGAAAAGTTTTACTTTGATAATGATAGCCGTATGATATAGTATCCTAAAACAAGGTTGCTTTAGACTCAAATCACCACATCAAATATTTAGATTAATACTCCTTCCATCTTCATTCAGCACTTTGTGTATGTGTATGAGGAA
>NW_012140524.1:9763526-9765051 GCF_000956105.1 Propithecus coquereli | reverse complement strand
TATAAGCACTACTATTAAAAATACAAGTATAAAAACTCTAAAATATTTTATTGAATTTAAAGGTTGGAGATGATACATACTTGGAATAAAAAAAATCATATACATTCTTCCCTCATTCAAATAAATGCATTATTTTTGCCCTTTTGAATATGAAATTAAGGTGTATCTGAACTAAACTGTCCTTAGAAATGCTTCTGAGTTGAAAGGGAAGTTTGTAAAAGAGATAGACTCATTTAAACACACTAATATTTCTATAAGAAGAGTATAACATCATCTGCCTTGATGGTATTTCCACAGAATACAGAGCTGTGAAGTAATTTATGATGAACATTACATAAGCCTACCAGGCTAACAGTAGGGAGGGAGCTGTTCTTTCTCCCCAGTCTTCCATATCTCCTTCCTCATATTTGGCTTCTGCACGAGGGGACAAATTTTAGTTACTCTTCCCCAACTGTGATTAATTTTCCACTATTCCCAGATCATTGCATTCTCCAAGTATATCAAATTTTCTTGATTTGCCAAGGTATGGAAGCAGGACCAGGAAATACCTACTTCCAACACATTTTAATTTGTGTTAAATACATGTTTTCCTAAAATTTACATTCCATTCCATTACAGAAGCAAAAAGGGCCTCAAGTCCTAGAGAATCTAACATACTTTGGGTCTGTATAGATAAGATCAAACCAGGAATTTTAATGCTGCTGGATTCTAATTTGGCCATTCACAAATTAACAGGAAATTTCAGTAGACTTAAAGAAGCTGACAATAATTCTTCCACCTGGCTGTATATGTAAGAGGGGAAAACTTACAACGACAAAAAAAAACTGCTGTGACTTAATTTAATTCAACCTTTCAAAAAATTAGGCTCATTTTCCTATCCATTGAAATGTGTGTACTGACTGATTTTAAAACAAAAGAGTCAAGAAATGTTTAATAGTTTCTTTCATTTATCACATGCTCTTGAAGCAAAATCAAGAATAATAACAGGTGTCTGCACTGAGTGAGGTCTACAGTCACAGAACCATTGGCTGACCTTGTTGAGGGGCAGGGGTATGAAATCTAGTGATTATTGGAAGGCCATCTGAAGTAATAAGCATTTGGTGAACTACATAACCCACTTATGCTATATATAAATTTTAAAACAAAAATCTAGTTAACATCTTTCTTTAAAGGATAGCAGATAAAACCCAAAGGTGTATTATGATAAATGTACTTTTACGAAAAACAGTGAAGTTATTCCATACAGCAGAAACAAACTGACAGACACCAAACATAAAAGGCTGAAGCTGAAAGAGAGCACTCACTTTCTAATTTAGCCAGACTCACAGCAGTGTAGCCTTGCAGAATAACTTGACTCTTAACATGCAACTAATGTGTTAGGGATTTGTGATCTTTAAAATGCCACAAGGTTTTCTAGTATTTGTATTACTTAAAATATTGATTCTTATTCCCTTTCATTTCCCCTATCTCTGTATCTCCTGCAGACAATGTTTTTTTAAGAAAACAATCACATAAGATTAGGTTA
>NW_012140524.1:9759521-9759946 GCF_000956105.1 Propithecus coquereli | reverse complement strand
TATGGCCTAAATGAAAATAAGACATTAAAATTATTGATAAAAATTGCAACTTATTTTTATGCAAATTAATGTAAGGTACATTCCAGAGAAAGATCAAAAAACCAGAGAAGTATATTCGTATTATCAATAATGATTGTTCCCATAAGGTATTTTTGTGTTGGAATAATTATATTTTTTCTTATTGCAGTCAATAAGAAGGATAAGAATTAGTTTCTGTCTTAGATTACATAAAGAGTAAAAGAATAATTCACTTCAAATATGAAGACTTGGAAATGTACTTTAAAAAAAAAACTGTCAGAATTGATCCATTTTTCACACCTATGTTAAAAATCTATGCATTATATCCGCAATTAGAAAAGCAGTCTTTTTTCTGTCATCATCCTGAACTGTTTATAAAGTCTTTAAGAAAATAACCAATTATCCTA
>NW_012140524.1:9752463-9754416 GCF_000956105.1 Propithecus coquereli | reverse complement strand
AAAAAAAAAAAAAAAAAAAATCTTAATAGAAAAGGGAAGTGCAGTGAGGGTTGTAAAAAGCAATGTGTGTTTTGTATCCATCAAAGAATACTGGGCATGCCAAGGTAGGCCTCTGAAAGTTGGTGGCTTTCATTAATCACTAAAGTGACTCCTGGAAAAAAATGATGAGTAGACAGTTAAGGCTGACAGACGGCTCTCAGGACTGAGACTGTTGGTCAAGCCTGTGTGAGGATGAAAGGGACAGGGTAGGGGTAGATGGGAAGAGTTATCTCCTCAACTCCTTGGTGGTTAATTCACAGAAATAGGTGGAGCCTGGGGGTGTAAAACATTCCTCCTGTTGCTTCTCCAGCTCTACCTTGGGGGAAGGTGGTTAGGGGAAGGTACCTAGGTGAGAAGAGTTGTCACTTAATCTCCAGTTTAGAGTTCCAACTAGGGAAAAATTCATCCTTAAAGGAATGGCAGTCAGGGTACAGCAGGGACCAGAGTCATTAAGAGGAGAAACTTGGAGGACACACAACGTAGGAGATCTAGAATCTTTTGTATTTAAAATACAATTCCTAAGGAAACTTGAAGGCCAGAAAGAAATGTATTAAAATGGAAGAGTAAATAAACTCAGACTTACTACAGATTTGTCCATATGAAGGAGAGCTAATGGTCATTATGTCAGTGAAGCATTATTTCAAAAACAAAGAAGCTGGAGTCGTTGGGAGTATAAGAGTTTGAATATCAGGTCATGTAAGAAAATGACCTGAGTGCACAAAGCTCCCAAAAGGCTGGACAGTCAGCTGTTATCACCAGAGGTGAGTTCGAGATGGCAGGAGGTTAAGCCACAAGGGCAAAAGAAAGGTTACAAACTACAGAAAAGAAACGTTCTGCCTTCAAAGAAAACAGGTGAGCCATTGGGTAGCATGCTTGAGGAAATAAGGGGCTTGCTGGTATGGCTCTATGGCAGAAATTACTAGTATTATAACTTATACCTTCTGGAAAATATCACTCCTGGCTGATGTGTCTTGGAAAAGCTGGGATATAAAAGTAAATTATTATATCTGGTTATAGTGTGGTTTAACTATTAAAAAGCTATTGTGAATATATGTACAGAAGCTATAGTGTTATTTATGTAAAGCTTCTATCACCAAATATTAATACTACACAGACAAGCTTTATTATTCTATTCCAAACTCAGTCTCACTCAGTGTGACACTTAGATGGAATACGGAGCTATCAGTGAGGGGTGGAGTGTTGAGAAGGTGTGAAGACAGCATCCTGCTAAAAATTAAAGATACATTTGAACTTATTTAGATCTTAAGACCTTGTTCACAGGTATGATGCTCGCATGCTGTTTCTGTCACACTGCAAGATACTAAAGCTTATACATAAGAAACGCTTCAAATGTACTGGATTTGTAAAGGCTTTCTTCATTTTATTACACGCCAATAAATCTTGAACAGCTAGAAAAAAAACATTTTGACTTTTATAATTGAAGCAGTTCTTAAAGAACTAGATATATTTTGAGACAGTCACGCAAGAAAACACCAACTGATAGTTTAGCTCCCTTTCCCTCACTCCCTCCCCGTTTTTCTACTCCATAAGCCATCTTCGTGTACTGCACAGTAATCCATTACAATATGTTCCAACATCTGCCTCCCCATATGATGTATGACCTATTCGATTGACCCTTTTTATGCCGCTCCAGACTTGCTGTTCATTACTGTGGGAGGATGAACACTCTGCATCTATTCCTGAGGTCACCAACCAGTAAATACATCTCCATTTGGCAAGGTAGGAAGGATACTGGCTGGAAGGTTCTTCAAATCTCTTTATGTATCAGTGACTATACTTATATCTTTAATTAGTTTAATTTAGGGGAAAAAATACAGTTAAAATTCCTTCCAAAGCAACGATAAGAAGAGAAAGGTTTGTTCAGTGGGAGAAAAAATTCTGTTATTATTATTA
>NW_012140524.1:9749046-9752413 GCF_000956105.1 Propithecus coquereli | reverse complement strand
CAATTAATTTATTTTAATTCACCCCAAGAGTTTAAGTAGGTATAAGGATAAAGGTGTAGTCCTTTATCAGCCTCAGTGATAAAGTCCTCAGTCAGAAATAAATAGTAGTCACCTTTAAATTTCACATAAGCAAACATACAGACCTAAATTCTGAAAACGAACGTCATAGAACTAAAATCTTCCTGATTAATGGCATCTTCCAGGCCAAATATACATATAGACATGGAAGATTTTTTTAAGTTCAGAGTCTGAAATTTGGCAATAACAGTTAACATGTACATAATGTGTTAAATATTTGGAACAGAGATTTAAAAATGTGTGTATTGTCATGATTATGATTTAAAAAATAGTTAAGTATGAATTTTTCAAGTTTAAATAAAACCTCAAAAGATACATGTTAGGTATATGTGTATGAAAAGTGTTTATTTCTTCTTTTCCTTTTTTAAAGGGAAGGGACGGGGAATAGCATTTGTGAGGAAAAATTCAGAAAGCAATTTCAAGGCTCCATAAGTGTTATCTTTATAGCTTAATTTCAGCTTCTTAATGTAACTTAAATGTGGAGTTTAAAGAGAAACTAATGTACTGGAGAAAATCTTTCAAAACATATCAGCATGTTTCAATATGAATAAATTTGCTTTGCACATTATTTTTCATAATGTTTCTTCACAGAAAATTATCAGAGCAACTTAAGTTTAAACATGGACTTTCCCTAACATTGTCAGCATTTCTTTTCTATGTTCTTCAAGTGTATTGCATGAAAAATAGGATAGGCTTTAAATTTGCTGAATACCAGGAAAAAAGTACAAATAGAAACTCACACGCTAAATGTATAAAAATTTACAATTTGTAAGTCATGCTCATGAACTGTCTAATAAAATATGTTCTGTTCTCCCATCTTGACAAATCTACCTTCAAAATGACCTAAATGCAAATCAAAAGCACATGAGATACCACTTCACACTCACTAGGGTGGCTACTATCGAAAAACCAGAAAATAACAAATGTTGGCAAGGATGTGGAGAAACTGAAACCCTGCTCATTGCTGGTAGGAAGGTAAAATGCTGCTGCCCCTGTGAAAATAATATGGCAGTTCCTCAAAAAATTAAAGAATTACTATATGACCCAACAATTTTACTTCTGGTTACATACCAAAAAGCAATGAAAGCAGGATCTTGAAGAGCTATTTGTACACCCATATTCATAGTAGCATTGGTCACAATGGCCAAAGGGTAGAAACAATCCACATGTCCATCGATGGAAGAATGGATAAACAAAATGTGGTGCATACATACAATGGATTACTATTTAACCTTAAAAAAGGAAAAAAATTCTGACACATGCTACAACACGGATAAACCTTAAAGATACTATACTATGCTGAGCAAATAATCCAGTCACAAAAGGACAAATATGGTATAATTCCACTTACATGAACTACCTAGAGTAAATTCATAGAGACAGAAAGTAGAATGGTGGTTGCCAGGGGATGAGGGAAGGCAGGAATGGGAGTTACTGTTTAGTAAGTATTAGGCTTCAGTTTGGGAATTTGGAGGAAAGGTCTGAACTGAGAACTCTTGGTCTCCCTGCAGCGTCATGTTAAAATGTGGTGGCATAGGGACAGGCAGATTTGGGTCTAAGCCTGTGCACCTCTCTTCCCAACCCAGTTCCATTCAAGAGGAAGGAGTGGCTTCTGTCTGGCTTGTCTTCTTGACTGTGACTGACTTGCAAAGAGCTTCTGAGGTAGGAGCCAGGAAATGATATGGCTGCAACTCTGCCATGCATAAGTCTTTAAGAAAGTTCAGGATGAAGTTAGAATAGAAGGGTATTCCAGGCAGAAGATACAAACACAAGTCATAAAGTCAACCTTCAAATCAACCAACAAAATGTATATATAAACATTTAAGATTTTTTCTGTATGTAACAGCAGAAACTTTTTTTTAAGAGATCTTCCTCTCGCCTTTTAAAATAAAACAGCATGTTCCTTGTATTTCTCCTCGGCCAGCTATAAGGTCAATTTATTTTGTAGTCACCACTATTGGGGAAATTCTACAAGAGAATGAAGAAAGAGAGATTTGGTTTCTTTTACTTAGCACAATGTTTTGAATTCTGTCCATGATGCAGCATGTATCAGCAGTCACTTCCACTGTATTGTTGAAAAGTATTTCTTCACATGGATATATCATATTTGTTTATCCATTTATACAGTTGATGGACATTTGCAGGTTTTCCAATTTTAAACAGTTCTGCTATGAACATTTCAGTACAAGTCTTAGTGTGTTTTCATTTTTCTTGGCTATCCGATTCTTATGATTGTATTTGCTGAGTAATATGTTGAACTCATGTTTACTTTTTAAAGAAACTGCCAAAGTTTCCAAAGTGGCTGAACCATTTTACATTCCCATAACAATGTATGAGGGTTCCAGTTTCTACACATTCTCATCAATACTTGGATTGTCTATCTTTTTAAATTATAACTGTTTTAGTAAGTGTGAAGAGGTATCTCAAATTTAATTTACATTTCCCTAATGCCACTGAGTATCTTTCCATGTGCTTATTAGCCATTCCTATGTCTCCTTGGTAAAAGTATATATTCATACGTATTCAAATCTTTTGCTTTTTTTTTTTTTGACAGGATCACTCTGTTGCCTGGGCTAGAGTTCAGTGGTGTCATCATCATAGCTCACTGCAACCTTAAACTCCTTGGCTCAAGCAATCCTCCTGCTTAGCCCCTTGAGTCGCTGAGACTACAGTCATGTGCCACCATGTGCAGCAAAGTTTTCTATTTTTTGTAGAGACAGGGTCTTGCTATGTTGCCCAGGCTGGTCTCAAACTCCTGGTCTCAAGAGATCCTCCTGCCTCTCAGCCTCCCAAAGTGCTGGGATTATAGGCGGGAGCCACCATGCCTGGCCCTTTTGCTTTTTTTTTTTTAACTGGGCTGTCTTATGGAGTTGTAAGAGTTCTTTATATATTTTAATTTGATTTTAAAGGGTAAAACCTATCACAGAGACTATGCAAGGGTCCAGTTTAATAGTAGTGTATAGATATTATCAAAAGATTCATAATAATAAACAATGACAATAAAAGAGCAATACAAATAGTTTCCTCTGAAATGAATTTTTTATATACTTACACAATAAGTGAATTTGCTATTTTTTAATTTTCAAAAATCTTAATAGAGGCCAGGTGCGGTGGCTCACGCCTGTAATCCTAGCACTCTGGGAGGCCGAAGCGAGCGGATTATTTGAGCTCAGGAGTTCGAGACCAGCCTGAGCAAGAGCAAGACGCCGTCTCTACTAAAAATAGAAAAAATTAGCTGGACAACTAAAAATACATATAAAAAATTAGCCGGGCATGGTGGCGCATGCCT
>NW_012140524.1:9740898-9743056 GCF_000956105.1 Propithecus coquereli | reverse complement strand
ATCGCAACAGGCTTCCTTTTATTTTTCACAGGCACTATTTCTCATGTATCATCGAAGTAGTAAGAAATAATCAAGTATTTTAACTTCTGCTTTTTTGCCTTAAATTAATTCATTCAGTTAATAAATATTTATTGAGCACCTACTATCTAACAAGCACCGTTCTAAATACTTGGAATATATCAGTGAACAACTATCTCTGCCTTCATGAAAATATTTTAAAATTTTATCCCCAAGAAGACTTGTGAGAGTTTAATTATTCATTATGTCTATCCAGTAGATACTACATATTACTCCATTTGGCCCTATATATTATTAATGATTATTATGACTGGGAATTTCTATATCCATGATTCTTAACATTTACATATGAATTTTGTTTTTGAAAGAACTGAGGCATTCTTAAAAGCCTGTGGTAGAAAGATACACAGTACAACATGGATGAACCTTGAAAACATTATGTTAAATGACACAAGCCAGGCACAAAGGACAAATATTGTGTTTCACTTAGATGAGGTACCTAAGACAGGAAAATTCATAGAGACAGAAAGTAGAATAGAGCTTACCAGGGAATGAGGGAAGAAGGAATGAAGAATGGGCAATCATTGTTTAATGGGTACAGAGTTTCTGTTTGGGATGATGAAAATGTTCTGAAAACAGATAGTGATGATGGTTATATAACACTATGAATATACTTAATGTTACAGAATCGTACACTTAAAAGTGTTAAAATGGTAAATTTTGTTATGCATATTTTACCCCAATTTAAAAAAGTACATGATTAAAAGGGCATTAGAAAAAAAAATCACTATTTTCCAGAACCACATTAAGCTTTATTTCTTTAAAACAACTTTTCTCCAATTTATTCTCATACGTTGGTATATTAACTTAAGAGAACAAGTGCAAAGGGGGGAAGAAGTATTATTTTAAAGTAAAAGGAGGATGGAAACATCAGATTCTTTTAAAAATGCTTACTAACCATTACCCCTGGCTTCAGAAACAAATATAAGTAAAAACAAGAGGAAAGAGTACCAGATTCAAAATCAACCAAATCCAGTAATGCCTCTTTCAAGCTAACAGTTGCTCTAAAACAGAAGCTAGGAGATCAATCGGCTCTTCATTGACTTTGCAAAAAGCACAGCATTTGCTAGTCCTGATGTAAAAGGTAGTTCTCTCTTCACTTTCCCCACCCACTCCCAAAGCTAGCCTCTTTTTCATATTCAGATGACTGTTTATGAGCTCAGTCCTGTTTCAACTGTCACTCTTTACATCAAGGAAAGATAGATGGGACACACCAACCCCAACCTAAATGACCTTTGGATGTGACAAGAGTTTTAGGTCAGCCTTGCTAAATGGAGGCCTTGGTGTATCGAGACATGCCTTGGGGTGAAATTTACAGTGAATTTATTATCTCCCAATGCCCTTTGGACTGCTTCCCACCATCAAACACCATGGCAGCACTTGGAACAGGAAGAAATACATTAACTGGAATCTGATCGTTTTAAAAGGTTACAGCTGCCCAAATATAATTTAATTTCATACTTGCCCTTTGAGGGTTTGGTGTATATTTTCATTTTATGACTGCAAATGATAAAGCTCTTAAGATTCCAGGCAATAAAAAGAGGGAAAAAAAAGTATTTTAAGGGTTAGAAGTCTATTCAGTTCATACTCAATGAGTGAAGTGACAAATAAGCTTTTTTAAAAAAATCTAACATTTCTCTTTTTTATTTGGATCATCTCTTATTCCTCTTCTGATCCTACACTTAAGACATTTGGTTGAAATCAGTACGTGAACACCAACCTCAGCTATCAGCCAGTTTGAAAATAAAAAGGGTGATTAAAAAAATGAAGATAAAGTCAATCTGATTTAAAGTAAAAATATTTTAGTACAGGAAACACATATTTTTCCAGTAGCATTTTCTCATATAATTGGGAAAATTTACCTATTAAAGATTATAAACATCACATCAACTTACCATTGATCCTGTACTTTTCTAGTACATCACACTTCCATAAACTTCAGTAAAAAGTTCACAAAATCCTATAGAAATGCCGTGTTATATTCTGATCAATTTAATTAGTTAATATTACTTTACTGACAGAGAATAAGTGATATGATATCGCTAATGCAACAGGATAAATCAGAAAAAAATCAGAAACA
>NW_012140524.1:9739445-9740848 GCF_000956105.1 Propithecus coquereli | reverse complement strand
CTATATACTATTTTCCATATTTTAAAAACATACTCACTTCTGGAATACATACTTGCTGGATGCTTGAAAAGACTTGGCGCATAATAGGGAGAGGAATTGCAAGAGCCATGATTTTCTCAGGGACTGTGATATGCTAATCACTTTGCTAGAAGTCCGCATGCTATTTCAAGGAGCACCATAAGAATTCTGTGTGTACAGTGGGGGACATGAAGGCTCATAGTGGTTCAATAACTTGCCAAAGGTTAAACAACTAGTAGTATCAGAAGTCTGAGTAACCTTAAAGTTCTCCTTTTCTATTATGTGCCATATAAACTTATCATATGGGTAGTCATTCTACTATGGAAAAATGTTTTCCAAACTTAAGCTTTATGTAATAAACTCATCTCTTTTGCAGTGGGATAGCGGTGGAATCCCTCTACCTGCTGGCCAGTGGAAAAAGGAATTTCCCGTCACCGCTGAGTCAATAATGATAGTTTCTAAGACTAGGGGTTAAAGGCTTCAAGAGGAAAAGACTTCTTGAATCAGTGGTAACAGAATTCTACTCTCCCTGAAGAAAGGCATAAAGCCATTTAGGCTTTTTTTTTTTTAAGTTGCTGTTTTGTTTTGCTGCTAGTCCTAATAGACAATACATATGAGAGGTTTTAAAAAAAGGATTTCTTCCCATGATTGCCCTCTCACTTTTCCTTCCTCCCCCTCCCCCACCCATAAACATTTAAGATTAAGAAAGTATTGCATATTAATATTAGTGTTGGCTCTCTGAGTACAGAAACTAAGATAAATTAATCTAAATTTCAGGTGAAATCTGGACACAGAATAATAACAGCAGCAATAATAATAATGATAGCTAAATTTATAGAAAGTGCACCATGCCTATGCCACATCTCTCTGAACCTCTCAACAACCTTAGGAAATAGGTATTATTTTTCTTTTATGGAGGAGGACAGTGAGGCCCAGAGAAAGTAAAAGTCGTTTGTCCAGAGTTGCACAGGTAAGAGACAAAGCTGACACTGGAATCTAAGTCTTTTTGATTTTTTACAGAGCTCATAACTCTTATCCACTATGCTTTAAGAACCTCTCTGGTCATAATAATATAGTAGTAGGGTCTTTGTGCTTTGAAGCAAAGAGTTAGGCAAGCCAGTGTAGGGTAATTCAGAGAGTACTTCCAACAGAGGCTGGGCTGAAGCTCTGACTCAGGTGGGGCAAAGGCAATATATGTAACCTAAACATTTATACCCTTGTAATATGCTGAAATTAAAAAAAAGTTAAAAAAAAAAAAAGAACTATTGGTGATGTAAGGCAGAAAAGAAGTGAAGTATCCATGAGGAAATTTTTCCTAGCATCTTTCATCCTTCTTGTTCCCCTTGGCCACTGCCAGGAAAAAAATGTTTCAGCTTGGTTTTCAT
>NW_012140524.1:9734360-9735734 GCF_000956105.1 Propithecus coquereli | reverse complement strand
TCAGATTATGAAAACATAGCTTAGCAGGCCGGGCGCGGTGGCTCACGCCTGTAATCCTAGCACTCTGGGAGGCAGAGGCGGGTGGATCGTTTGAGCTCAGGAGTTTGAGCTCCTGAGCAAGAGCGAGACCCCGTCTCTACTAAAAATAGAAAGAAATTAATCGGACAACTAAAAAAACATATAGAAAAAATTAGCCGGGCATGGTGGCGCGTGCCTGTAGTCCCAACTACTGGGGAGGCTGAGGCCGAAGGATTGCTTGAGCCCAGGAGTTTGAGGTTGCTGTAAGCTAGGGTGACGCCACGGCACTCTAGCCCAGGCAAGAGAGTGAGACTCTGTCTCAAAAAAAAAAAAAGAAAATATAGCTTAGCAAAGTTAAGGAAACTGCCCCAAGTAGCAAATCTAGTGCTTACTAAGACTCAAATGCTCTGGATGTTAATTGGAGATAGTACTTATTCATTTATCCCTTTTCATTCAAGAAATATTAAAGGCCTGTCTAAAGTGAAAAAAATTAAAAAGCAAAAATTGTCCAGGAATCAATTTCCAGAAGCTTTATTTTTAAAAGTCTTATTGACACTTCTCCAAAGAAGATATAAAATTGGCCAATAATCATATGAAAAGACGTTCAACATCAATAATAATTAGGAAAATGCAGACCAAAACCACAATGAAATATCACCTCACACCCAATAGGGTAGCAATTATTAAAAAAAAAAAAACCCATTCCAAAAAAACACAGAATTACCACATGATCCAGTAATTCCACTTTTGGGTATATACCAAAAAAAAAAAAAATTGAAAGCAGGATCTTGAGATATTTGTATGCCCGATATTCAAAGGAGCATTAGTCACAATTCCCAAAAGACAGAAACAACCCAGATATCCATTGATGGATGAACAAAATGTGGTACATACATACAATGGAATATTATTGAGCCTTAGAAAGGAATGAAATTCTAACACATGCTACAACATGGATGAACAATGAAGACAATATGCTAAATGAATATATTTGGAAAGCCAAAGAATGGTATGATTCTACTCATATGAAGTATGAATGGTTAAATTCATAGAGATAGAAATGGTTAAATTCATAGAACACTGGTTAGCAGTGGCTGGGGGTAGGCAGAGTGAGGAGTTATTGTTTAATGGGAATACAGATTCAGACTGGGATGATGAAATATTTTGGAGGAGCACAGTAGCGATGATTGCACAACAATGCAAGTGTACTTAATGCCACTGAATGGTACATCTGAAAGTGGTTGATATGGGTTTGGTTTGCTCTTCCTTTTCTAGTTCCTAGTACAACGAACACTATTTGGGTAATGTGCACACTTATAGCCGTGACTCAAGCATTATAAAAGCAATCCATGTAAC
>NW_012140524.1:9702224-9732860 GCF_000956105.1 Propithecus coquereli | reverse complement strand
AAAAAAAAAATCCCAGATATCTTTTTCCTTGATATCCTTCATCCTTTCCATTTGGAATTCCCAATTCCAACTCTTGACTCATGTGCTCATATAAAAATTACTAATAGAATTGTTCATCTGACAAGCTAATATTTCTAACAAAGACAGTTCCTCCATTTTTCACAATTGTGGGATAATAAAAAAAGTAGCTAGAGATCCAGACCTTGAAGAACAAGAGAGAGGAGGAAAGAAATGAGAAAAAGAGAGGAGGGGGAGAATGAAGTAGGGAGAAATTAACAGAGGAAAAGTGTTAAAAACAGAGGAAAAGTTAAATGGAAGAAAGAGAAAAAGAAGACAAAAATAAGAGAGAGAAAAAGAGAGACAGAGAAACAGAGACAGAGAGATATTCAAGAAACAGGAACAAAAAGGTAGAGTCTTGGAAGTTGCTATTTTAAAGTCTTTTGGAACCCTAAGGACAAAAAAAGTGCCTATCCAGTTGGCTGTGTAATTCAAAATAAAACAATATTGTGATTACAACTATGAAGGCACTTTATGTCAAACTGTCATTTATTTATCTTTAGATGGCCCTTCTTTTCTTGTATATAAGCACATTCTTAATGTTCTTTGGCTCTCTTTGGGTAATCTAGCACTGGTCTGACCTGCTGCTCATCTTCCTTCTCATTTGATGGAGATGTAATGAGAATAATTAAAATGTTCTTGCTTAATTGGATCTTAAGAGCTAGCTTGATTATTTTCAAGGTTCCAAAGCATTTCTTTTGACAGCTTCATATCAGTAATTACCTCATCATCCTTCTCCCATATTTTCCTTGACAGCACATTCATAAATGTATCCACAAACCAGGGAAGTCTACTTGCAAGGTGCAAAGGTTCTTTTGGGGGGTTTTTGAGCTCCTGGCTACTTTGGTGCTTCTTGTACCTCACTTGACCCTTTCCTCCATGAGATATAGGAAGGACAGCTATACTTATATGCATTTAACAAATAAGAAAACTTGAGTCCTGGGAAGGTTAAATGACTTTAGACAAGATTCACATATCACTTCAGAGGCAGGTTGAGACTAGAACCTTTAATTTAATGCGGTATTTGTTGAGCGATATGAGAGACCAACTACTTTACCTGCGTTTATGATGCTCTAACTATCCATTTTTGCTGTAAAACTCTCGTCATTATAACAAAACGTTACAATTTTTCAGTAACACAATGGCTTTCCCTTAAAAGGGGAAAGTTCATTCTTTTCAAAAATAACTATCAGTGCCTGCCATAAAAGCAAAGCTCTAGTAACTCTTATGGAATGGAAAGAAATAGAGAAATACATTATTTTAATTTTAGTAAGAATTTAAACATAGGTTTTTGTAATCTGACATGCAAAAGAAAAGGTTTTTATATTGAAAGGATATTTTGTTTTTATAAAGACTTTCTGCTTGCATTAAATATGAGGAATTGGCTCCCCAAAAGAGGTGTTCAACTTGAATAAGATGGATTTCTCTATTTGCCATATAATTTTGCACTACAGAACATAATTTCCGCACCCATGAAAATTACTTGTTAACTTGAAATATGAAAGAATTTGTTAGGCTCTTTCCTGCCCATTTAAAACCCTTGAATCCAAGAGATAATTATAAGTATAACAGCAGCTTATGCTATGCTGAATATTTTGTATATACCATCTCATTTAATCCTTATAACACCTTTTTTTATATAGGAAAATATTATCCCATTTCACTGGTGAAGAAACTGAGATTAAGAAGTGTTCAATATCTTGACCAAAGATACATGCAAATAAGGTCTGTATTATTCTAGAATTCAAGCTCATAATCCATTACATTATACATATCATTTAAATATTATTACTTATAAGCTTTATTTTAATATCTGTACATGTTTAAATAGAATTTAGGGGAACATGTTTTAAAGAGGAAAATGTCCAAATCATCTAAGTCATCTAACTGATTACTATACCAGTATACCAGTACTATACTACTAAATGGTTCCTGTCCAAATACTGAATGTATGAAAACTAGATATCTCATGGTTTTATACTGTATTTAATGCTAGTTTGTGTCTAAGGTGACACTGAAATATCCAAAGCTGAAGTTGCTCTGGAAGGAAACAAGAAGCAAGGTGAACCAAACCAAGACAAAAATAAAAATGAAGAACATGTAAGGCCTTTGCATTTTTAATTGTTTGGTTAGATGTCTTAGCTTATCTCCTATATGTTAACCAAATGTTTTAGTTGTATTATTTCTAATAATTTAAAATTCTTTTAAACCAAGGAACTAAAATTAGGGGGAAACCAGTCATATGAAAAATACTTAGAGCACATATTTAAGATAGTAGGATTTATAGAGTATAGCAAAATTTCAGATGGAAACATCTTTGTTATCTTATAGCAACTACTACGGATGAGGGGACAATATTTTCTATAGTTCTGCCTCACTCCAAACAGGAAGTAATCGTAATTTTCACCAACATTGTTATTTTTTTATTATTATTACCAGTTGAAGAACTGGTAATGAGGAAAGCAAGGGAGAACATTGTTGCAATTTTCATGTTGGAGGTATTAATTATGCTGGCCCAATGCTCATTGCAGAAAAAGGTCTGGGAGCATACTTTTAGTTTCTTCCTCCATTTCTTCCAGTCTACTTCCTTCATCCAAGGAGTGGTTGGATAAGAAAAAGGCATATGGCATCAAGGGAAAGGTCAAGGTTAAGAAAGATGGAATAACTAGTGTTCATCCCCCTATCCTCTCTTCTTTTCATGCCCTCAGTTTGGCAGGACAATGCTGAGAAACTTCCACAGGAAACAGCAAATTTGAAATGTGCTGGGCTGACTTAAGCTTTTTTTTCTGGAAGAATCAAATAGGGCTCTATTTTCAAGTCTTGTGAAAACAGTTGCCAACCAAACACAGCTCAAAATTGTAATATGGTTTTTCTTTTTGGTCCTTCTGTCAGAACAGTTCATTCATGGCTGCAAACTCTTATCTGCATGATTATATAATCATCTTTGAATACTATCTTTCTTCTAAGAAGCAAATAAAATACCAAAAATTTGTACATAGAAGGTTCAAAGTGCTGTAAACAATCTCACTTTGAACCTTCCATGCACAAATAGATATGAAACAGCATGCTTCTCTGTTGTTTTGTTTTCTAAATTCCTTGATCTTTCAATGGCTTTCCACAAAAGAATTAATTCACAGAGCACAATCACTGAACTCAGCAAAATGAAAGCAATTCAGAAGGTTGCCATTGTTACCAATATGCAAATCCTAACCATTGTTTTATTCATCCTTCCTTAATTTAATGGTCTAAGTGCAAAATTAGCAATTTCTCTCCCCCTCCTTTTATACAAAACAACTTAAAAATAATATATACAAATGCGTGCATTTATTTTTAAGGATATCATGGAAAAGTGAGAAGAAGCTAGATTTAACTTTCAGTTGCTAGGGTTCTGGGCACATTTCTGTTAACATCTCTATTAGTCAGGTCACTATTTAGAGTCTAAATTGTCTTGTCTATAAAATTAAGGAGTTGGAATAGAAGAATGGTTTTAAGTCTTGTTTAGAAGCTGAATCTTTAATCCAAACAATCTTAACCAGTAGAACTTGGTATATAAAACAAATAAAGTCAACGGTACTGTTTAGGGATGCTTGGAGACACTCGGACTCCAGTGAATAGCATGAAACAACTGTTTTTGAATGTCTGTCAGGTTCTTCCCAGTTCAGATATACGTGTTAGGATGGTAGGTTGTTTGCCTTTCTTCAAACTCTACTCCCCTCTCATATTCCATTCATTCTCTTAAATTTCAGGCTCCTCAAAGATCCTTGACTGATTCATCTTTGCATTCCTTATGATGCTTAGCTTAATAGCTAACAAAGAATAAATATCTGCCGAATAAATAAAATTTCCAGGATGCTACGGGTTTATAAAAATAATTCATCCTCACATTTAAATTTGAAATAAAACTATTTCCTCAAAGAAAATAATGAAAAGAAAAATTTATAGTGTTTCTGAATTTGAGAAATAATTTAGTTGTGAACAAGAAAGGGGCAGAATACTGTCTCAGTGTATAATTCTACTAATATATCTAGAAAATGAAGTAAGCTTTGAATGGCTATACAAGAAAGCATTCTGGTGCTATTTATTACAAAACTGCATATTACATTAAAAGTACCTATGTAAAAGTGATTTATTTTAGACTTAGTATTTATTTAGAATAGTTAGAGGTGACACATAGAAACAATTCATTTGCATTACACCTATGGAAAAATAGGACTTCACTAGAGGCATTACTCTCGTTTTACAGATATAAATATTAAAATACAGAGTGAACGATAGCAAAACATGGAACATGACACTCCAAGTACCTACCCAGATTGGGTTCTGGATAAGTAAACTCACTGCCTCCTACAGATTCTTGGGATGGGCCTTTATATTATACCACACAGGGGAATAAAATTATTTTCTCAAAAATAAGACACTTTATCTTGATTTTATTGACTTGCTTTATATGTTCCTCTGCAAAGTAAACCCAAATATGAAAAGTCTGCCATCACTACTTTTCAGGACTTCTTTTAGGCAATAAAAAATAGTTTAAATACCAACTAATAACACTTATTAATCTGTGAATAATGCCAAACAATGACTCTTGCCCAGCACATATTAGTTGATAAATGACAATACTTTTATTACTCCAAGCACTTAACATGCATTATCTCCTTTAATCCTCACAATAAAATATCATTTATACCTACATTTTACAAACAAGAAAATTGAGGCATGGAGAAGGTAGGTAACTTGCTCAAAGTCAGAGTTAGTAAGTAACAGTATCATGATTTAAGGCACAATGGCTGCAGATAAACCATACTCATAACTGTTATGTTATACTGCCCCTTACTAAATAAGTGTCTCTATTAACCTAAAGACAATGCCTTAATGTAATAAAAAAGTTTCTTTAGTCTTGAAGTTATCTTCCCTCTAATTATCCTGAGATAATAATTTTTTGTCTATAATTAATTAAATTTCTCTGTATATAATAAATTAAGACTTCCACCTATGTTCCCAGTTGTATGTAATGCAATTTACATGTTTCAGTTCCATGTTTTGACTTAACCATATAAATAATGGATAAAATTCAACAGTTTCCTGGTACCAACAAAAATACCCAGTATTTGTTCCTCTTAAGGGGCCTCTGTCTTCATTTGGTTTATTGGTCCTATTAAGGTTATAACTTTTAGTTTTGTTAAATTTTACTCCCAAGGTTGAGTATGTCTGTAAAAACATTCCTTGAATACCTTAAAGAATACTAGTAACATAAACTAAACCAACAATAGGCTGAAGAACAAATTTCTAGGATAAACAAAATCTGTGAACTTGAAGAATATTAGTTGCTCTCTCTTATGCACAGTCAAGACTAGGAAATTGAATAGCTCTGTTTTTCTTGATAAGATAAAAAAAGGTATAATTTTAAAATTTCGATACACTGGTATTGTTCCTAGAATTATAGCTACTGTTGGCCTTGAGCCTAGCAATCCTTTTATGTACACTAATTAGCCCAGAAACATTTTAGAGTCACCTAAAACATATTTTGATTAAGAGAACACAGGATGCCATTGAGGAAGGGCATGGACTCATAACCAGAAACCCTGGCACTGAATAATAGTTAAATTCCTTTAGTGTAGGCAATAGTAGAACTTCCATATAATTTTAAAGTTTAGCATTTATTTCATTGGTCATTACAATGAAAGGAGGCACTGACGAAAAGCACGCATGTACTGATGATTCTGTTAGCATGTAATGACACACCATGAAGCGCTGAAAGCAAATGAAATACAGATATAGCATGAAAAGACACTGTACTGTCTCCATTGTCCAAATATCAAACACCTCCCAGGACCCCTAGGGGTGGTAATAACTATGGAAGCAGCTCCTAACAGGTTCTTCCTTGAAGGAGATTCTTGAAAATTGCTGGGCTCTGACTCTAACCCATATGGGCTTGGAAAAGTCAGAGAAAATGTTGGCTGTACTTTTTCCGGCCTATTTGCATATGTTCTTTAGTATGCAGAATGTCTCTGTATGTAATTTAATTGTTGTTGGGCTTTTTTGCCTCTATTAATACATATGCAAATGACTCACTCTTGCAGCTGTGCTGTATTAATCATATGTGTGCTTCTGTCTGTCTGCCCTGCAGGCTCAGGGTTGAAGGGAAAGGAAAAGAGGGAATTCAGTCTTTTAACCTGCAAGAAAACTCACTCATGCAGACAGAAGTCGGACAGCAAGCAGCACACCAGGGTTGTGATGGAAATGAGGAGCAGTTGATCATTTTTCATGCTGTATGAAAATGACTACAACCCAAAAGTTAAGCTGAGTAGTATGGTATATTGGTAGGTAAACATGAATACTTGTAAGTATTCAGTCTTGTAAGTAATTCCTTCAATAACAAGATCGAAATCCTCACATCTAGATTTTTCCATATGGTTATTTCTTCTTTATTGATTTTCTGGGGGTTTCTCTTGGACAGACATAAAGCCATGCTCAGTCACTCATAGTGCTGGGAAATATGAAGCATTTATCTGTGTCCTGTTATAATTATTGACCTTCTTCAGAGACTGGCAGGAATTTGATGGAAAGATGAACTTCAGTTTTTTATCCACATCTACCTTGATGTTACTCTCTATCAGACAGAAGCTTAAGCCATTTCTAATATGACTTCCATGTACCTCTGACAGCTATGAAAAAAGATTCATTTCAGTTGAATTTTACATGATTTATTTTCTACCGTGATCGCACACCATCTATCATTTTTTGTATCCCAGATAATGTGTGTTACTGATGTCATTGGTTACTAGGGCTGTAGCCCATGTGATTTCATTTACAACAACTTGGAATCTTGAGTCTTCATACAAAAATATTGTTATATATTTTAAAAATAGTTCTACTAAAATTATTTTAAAAGTTTAATTAATTCAATAAAAATTCATGATTGAATGCTACTTGCTTATTTTAGGAAAATACGACCGTCCAAGAAAAATTTCAATCTTTTTTCCTTCTGCTTATCACTATCAATCATTGGTTGGAGTTGACATTTTTGGCTTCCTATAGGTAGAACAGGTGGCAACCATCTTTTGGCCAAGACAAAGTACAGTATTTATAAAGTGAGAAATAAGTGGATAAATATTTCCTTCTAATTTCAAATCTTAGAAGCCTGGCTAAAAAATAGAAATAGTATATTACAATACAATTATTAGTATTACAAATATTCATGATACCCATTAAGTAAAATGCAAATTAACAAAGATGAATATGAGAAATGTTAGATGGACTGTTGCCATCATTTGATTTTATTAATTAGATGCTTCCTTTAGCTGATTTTTATCTAGTCACCAATGTCCAAAAATTCAAAGTGTAACTTTATTTTGTGTAGGGATATTCACTTTTTTATATGAAATGAAGCTAGATTAGTTTTCTATATGAATGAATTCCCCCCCTTCAAAAAGAGACATCAGGAAAATAAGTATCAAAATCATCATTGGCTTTTAGAAGGGAAAAAGAGTAGTCAGAAGAGGAAGAGAAATGAAAAAAAAGAAGGAAAGAGAGGAAGAAAGAGGAGGATAAACTTAGTATATGAAATTGTTAATTGACTAACTACTATTTTTATAAATACATCCTTCTATTATTTAGAAATAATTTACTTGAGTGTTGTATTGGCAAGATGAGTAATACTGAGACAAAAGTGCATATTCTTATTTATGTCTGTACATACATTAACATAGGAATAATCAAATATTGCAACGTTTGGTCTTTTTTCATAAATTAAAATGATTTTAAAGAAATTACATAAATCATATTAACTGCTAAAACACATTCTTTATGCAGTGGCCCACGGTTGCAAGATGAAGGGAGGAAAGGGCAGAAGAGAGAAAACTAGGGATTTCTTAATACACTAAGAATCTTCCAATAGCGGCTGTAAAAAAACATGAAGTTCCCTGGCCATTAAATTGATATCATTTGCTCCAGAAATTAATCATATGCTGCTTTATCTTGTTAAAAATTATTATGCCACTAGCTGTGATAGCTTCTTTACAAGTATGTATTAAGCACCTGTTATTTGCTAGGCTTTTTTCTGGGTACCTGAGACACATTATTGAACAACAAAAACATGACAATCTTTGTCCTGGTTGGGCAGTATATTTGGAAGAGACAGCCAATAAATAAGGAACATAATAAGTTATATGCTATGTTTGAAGAATATGACTATATAAGGGGAAAAAAGCATAAGAGATCTAAGAAGTGCGTTATCTCTAGCAGGGTCATTTTTAAATTTTAAATAGGTTACTTAGGGTAGGTCTTAGAGAGATGATATTAGAGTAAATACTTGAATGAAGTGAGAGACTTAGCCTTCCAGGAAGAGGGAAGAACATTTCAGGTAGAGGGAACAGCTAGTACAAAACTCTAAAATGGGAGTATGCCTTGGTAAATCAAGGGACAAAAAAGAGCCCCATGTAGCTAGAACAAATTAAGTAGGTAGTCTGGAACAAATATGTTATAAAAATAATTTTTGTAAGTACTGTGGTGTCAAACATGATCCTAGGCACATAGAGTGTTTTCATATGTTTCTTTTATTTCATTAAATGAGATTTTTTATTATAAAATTTCAACATTATCTTATTGAACTGAATTCAAACTATTTTTTTCTTCCATGAGCCAATGATCCCTTTGACACTTGAATTTCTGCTATTGCCTCTTTTTAAAGGATGGAGATTAATTTATATAGAAAACTAATTGTTAATATTCAGCTTAATTTCAATATTATAAGACAAGATAGCTATTTCAGCAAAATAGATAATTTATTGAAAGTGTACTGTTAAGATTCATTCTTCACCTTTTTATTTAATATATATACAGAGAGTCCATAAAATATTTCAAGCACTTGAATAAATGCAAATGACAGTGGGCGACTGACTTCATGAATTTTGCCATCCAGTATTAACAGAAGCCAGAAAGCAGGATTCAAAACTGCCATGTGAGTTATATTTAACTCATGCTAGTTTTAAGCCAGGGGCCTTGTGAAGCATATGTAATTCACATGCCTCTTCACCTTGGGAACCGTGAGAACTGTTTTTCAAATTGCATATAACTCACACACAGAAAATAATAAAAAAAAAAAACCTCACATTTTTCATTAAATTAGAAAGGACCGTTTTGTTTTCAAAGTTTTTATTCTATTTTCATGATAAAACTGTGGCCCCAAGGAAAAAATTTTTTTCTAACGTGGCAATCAATGTGTTAAAACATTCTACAAGTGCTCTGAGAGGGGAAATATGATGTGTTTTTGGAACACACAGGAGCTACTTTAATTCAGACTTTAGATTACTGAGGACTCCCTGAAAAAAGTGATATTTTAACCTGAAACTGAGGGGTAAATGGGAGTTGGCTTAGGAAAGATGGTGAGTTATGGGGTTCCAGAAAGAGGAAACACCACTGGTAAAGATCCAGAGTGAGAAAGAAGTTCAAAACACCAGAGAGTCATCTAAAGTCCTTGCGCAGAAGGATATGACTAGATTTTCTAAAATCTGAAAGATCGTCCTGACTAACGTATAGTAGACAGTGCATTGATAGGGGCAAGATCAAGACAGATCAGCTTAGGCGTTATTGTGGTGAATTAGGAAAGTGGTAAGAGTAGCTCAACCCAAAAGAGTGACAGTTATGATAGAAAGAAATGGACGGATTCTTGAAAGATTAATATTTAGTAGGGATTAAATGCCAGTGAATGAATAGATGTAGAGAAAGAAAGAGGAAGAGGAGCTAAGGAGCTAAGGCTCTCACGTTTCTGGGTTGAGAAATAGATGAAATGGAGCCACTGACTAAGACCAAAGAATGAGCAACTCTGGCAGCATGGCAGACAACTACTGGTGAGTTTCATTTGGGGCTCAGTTTATAATGTCTGTAAACAGATATATATTTCCTTTTAATAGCCAATCAGCAGTTGGCTAATGTGAATTTGGAGCTCAAGAAAGATTTAAAAGGCAAAGACAGATTTATATAAAAGAAATAAATAAAATAGTATCTTGGCACAACATGTTAATTTGTGTTATTTATATATATAAAATCTATATTAACTCAATTTTTCTCCTTGAAAAATAAAAATAAATGTATGATAATGCTTAAAATATTTTAACTGTGTCTAAAAACATACAGTAAGGTTTTTTTTATATGAAGTAATTTTTATTATATAGTAAGGATCTCCAGGGACATAAAATAATAGTTAAGTAATAAACAGTGGTTTTATTTAAAGCATGTCATTTTGCTTGTCTTTAAAAATACTTGTACTTGTCTCTATTCATTCTTTAATGAAAGTTCTGGTTTTGCTTATCATAATATTATCCAAGTGTGAACAATTATATGTAAAAGGCTATTTCAAAAGAAAACACAAATGGTAGGTAAACAAAGTCAACTGTGAGTAGGAATATATTTATAGTGTCCCTTATTAGAACTAGGTGTTCAAAAAGAAGTACTTGAATAAACATATATCTGTGTAAAGAGGCATGAAATTGAAAATTCAGAGGCTGAAGTAGACAGCTGTCATTATGAATCCTGCTACCCCTTTCATTATTGCAAAGCACATAGAGTATTTGTATTAGTGTCAATTAATCAGCATTATCGTTATAATTTGATTAGCTGGTTACTGAGTTAGCAAATGTTAAGAGGGGCAATCTCTCCAAAGTTTAAAATAAACTCCCCTGTAGTTGGAGAAGCAAATATAATTGTTTAAAGATCATGGATTTTAGACTCTGTGACCCAGCTTTCTTCTTTCTCAATGGAGATATTCATACATAACACAAAGTGCTGCAATAAGAAGTAAATAAGATATCCTTGTAAAATGCTTACCAGAGAACCTAGCTTAAGAAAGCATTTCATGAACCATGGCTGGTAGTAGCTAGTGACATCAGTTGTTATGGCATTTTACAGGAGTTAAAATTATTATGTTTGAACCCAAGGAAAAGGAAACAGCATCCTGTTTCTGTATAAAATATATATCCCTTCCACACTATTCCCGCTACCACTGAATGAAGATTAATTCAGATCATCACTTTTTCTTTGCCAAGGCTACTTCAGTTGTTCCCCCAACTGGTCTTCCTGCTGTTACCTCAATCTATCTTTCTTACTGTTGTCCTATGAAATGCAGCTCTGGGCTTATCACTCCATACTTAAACAAGAACACATTAAACAACAGAAAACAATACAAATAAGCAAACAAGCCAACCACAACAAATTCTTCAATGGTTCTAAAGAAAGATACCAGCAACTGGTATCTGGTAGTAGACAACATCTATACCACCATGTTCCCTTATTAAAACCTGGCTGACCTGGCCTTACTTCAATAAACATTCATGCTGTGTCTGACTTTATTCTCGTCCTCCCAACCCAATCCCCTCACCCCACAGTATATATGAACTGATGTCTGGTGAGAAAGGTTAGGAGAGAGAGGATTGGGTTTATAGCTTTATAGAAGAACTTGGTTCTTAGTGCTTTTCTCTCTCTACCTAAGTGAGGAGGCAGAATTCATAAAAACAGGAGAAGCCAGAAAAAAGGAGAAACCTTCATATTGTTCCTCAACTAGCTGTTGAATTAAAAACCTAAAGCCTAACGCAAGCAGTATGATGAGAACGTTCTTAAGAGAACTTGACAGTTATATGTCTTGGTGGTATACAGAACTAAAGACGCAGTAATGCCTGTTTTCTCTTCTGGAGTTTTCTAAAGCTGGGGTGGGTTGAGGGAGAACGGTCAGGGGTTTGCTGCAGGTTGAGACCAGGACTGTGATGTACCACAGCTCTTACAGGGCACAGAAGAGGATCCCATAGAGGATCCATAGAGGATCCCAGGGTTCTCCATGGAGGAGCACTGAGGATGAATGAAGGCAGGCATCTTGCTACCCGGACAGCAGCTGGCCAAGGGTGGTGAGGTCAAAAAACGAAAAAGAGAGTTGGAAGCACAGATCAACAGACCTGGCCACCCTTCTCTTAGCAGACCACGAAAAGCTGTTCAATACCAAGAAAACTATACACACACCATCTCCAAGGTATCTCAGCAGCAGACATGCCTTCCACAACCCACATCTGCATAGGTACTAAGTTGAAGTTGAAAAAGCAAAAGAGTAATCTGCAGCCTTCCTCACTTCTGGTCTCCAGAGTTGAGATTCTTGTCTAATGACAGAAGGGGAAAAAGTGAGATGTAAAATTAAAGTTTCCAGCAGGACTGAATCTTAGTAACTGAAAGGATCAGAAAGCAATGAAATCTACTCAAGGTATTATTATGAGATGGAAAATAGAGATTTAATAGAGTATAATGAAAAGCAGAGTGGAGAACATTAAAATTGGCTTATGCATTATACTTTACTAGGACAAAACTTCTCAAAGTTTTTACTTTGAGGTTTACAAGATTGGGGTGAATTTGGGGTAAGGCTTATGGTAAGACTTCTGACTAGGCATTGTATTAAGAGTTAGCTTTCTCTGACCAATCCCATCAGATTCGTGGAGAAGGAAAGAATTTGGATGCTAATTTAAAGCCAGAGGAGGAAGAGTAACAAGTATCCTTTGCAGTTCTGGGGAAGGCTAAAGTAAAGGTCAGGGGTCTGTGAATATTGTGTTAGGAACAAGGAGAAAAGTGAGGTAGTGTAGGTACCCTAGCCAAAGTAAGCATCAGTCTACTTCAAAGAAGTCACATTCTCTTCCATGGCATGCTTTTGGAATGTGTTTGCATCTGAATAACTTGTTTTTTTCCCAATGCAAAAAATATGTGTGTTTGTGTGTTCATATGAATATGTTTTAATAGTAGCTGATGACCTTCCATGAAAAAAGTTTTGGATTATTAATTTTCTTGTTATACTACAGCATTGATTATTTGAGAAGACCCTAACTAAAACTCATGAATTTTAATGGGTATAATACCACTTAACATAAAAGGAACTTTATCCCATGTACAGATCAGATTATAGTTAACATAAGAGCAAATGTTTGGTGTCTAAAGTTTTTCTTGTTTAGTGATAAAGAAAATTATTTTTTAACATTTTGAAATCTTAAGAGAATCTGATAACATAAGAATTGAAATAAAACTTAACTTATATCAAATATTCTCATATTATCTCTACAGGAAGAGAAGTTCAGATTGTTCCTTAACATAGCTGCTTTCTACTAAAGTCCTGCAATAAAACATAGCAGTTGCCTCCAACTGCCCTCACTTCCTCTCACTCTTCATCCAATGGTGAAAGGAGAATGTCTAACTTGCTTTGAAAACTGACATCCTAAATCTCTAAAACTCCTATTCCCACATTCAAATCTATTCCTGGATATTCTTCTTTCTTTAATTCCATTACACTTTTTAATTTTATCTATTATAATCACTTTTCCATGTTATAGTTATTCCTCAGATGTCATTTCAAAGGGTAACAAATGTTATGTTACTTTTACTGTCCCCATGGCTCTAACACCAACGTATTTCCAGCTCAAAGAAACAGACACTCACAGTGCAGTTTTTCGTAGACAAGGTAGAATAGAAATGAATGTTATTAACCTCTGTAGAACACAGTATGTCTCAGCTTTCACACTGGTAGTTCCTCCTGTGAAACTCAACTGGCCTTTCGGAAACCCACCAGGTCTTCTGACAAACCCATGTGCAGACCAGATGTATCTGTCTCTCGACGCTACAATATAAATCTATATTTTCCTTACAGACTAAGATCATCTATTGTGATAATGCGCTTTCATGAATACAATTTAATTTTATTAAGTGCAACTGCTTTATATCTAGCTTCACAGGCATACTGTGTCTTTCAGGCTAAAGAACATATAAAAATTCTCATAAGAGGAGATTAATCCTATTACGAGATGATCTTCTATTCCTATTAATTACATAATTAGAAGGCCCATAACAACAGAAACTATGAAATATTTTGTGGAATGTTGACTCAAAAATTTAAATAGTTAATGAAAGTGGCCTTTACTATAATTTTATTGGTTCTCTCTTCAACCTCAGAGACAAAATTTCTAAAATCACTTGAACATCTGATAAAGTTATCATTGACATTCCTATATGGGAATCTGTATGCATTCTGCAGGGCTAAAAAGGACTTAATTGGGATGTCTGAGATAAAGTTGAGCTCATGTAAGCACCACTTATTTCGTCTATTTTTCCTTGCTTGACCAACTGAGTTGACATTAGCAGGAGAACAAAGGGACTTACAAAGTGCTTCAATAATACAGGGTATCTTGAATAATTTTAAAGGCATTTTCATTAAGTAGCCTTGGTCCACAAGTGTCTGTTTCAATACCCTTTGCAGGTTTTTTTGTTCTTTTTCTCTTGATGGGGACCATCCTGTGACAAAATTATGGCACATACTAATCAAAGCAAAACTACAGCTCACTTTTTCAAATCATATCAAGCAATAAAAAAGCTACAATAAGCTCTCTCAAGAAAACGGAGCTAAAAATTAAAAGAATCAAATCTCAACTTTTGGTTGAGGATCAGTACAAATAAATTTTAAAACAACAAAGTGTGTGACAAATATCACTAGTTAGTCTTATTTTGCTTTAACACGATAATAGCTGTTTTCGATATTTACTTAACCTTTGTCTCCTCTGTATTGTTTCCTGACTTACCTGCAGTTGGAGTGGGCCTAAGCCTGGTGTTGCTGCGGCAGCAGCTGCCATGGTAGTTGGGATCAGCTGAACAGGGTAAGGGTCACCTAAGTAAGAGAATAATAGAGGCGTCAGCACCTTTTATCTACTCTCCACCTGCAAATTAAACTCACGCATTCACTCTTTCCAAAAGCCTTCTATTGTGTGCCTTGCTGAGGCCTAATGAAAAGCTCTATTGTGCAGCCTTTTACTAACACTCTTTTCACAATTCTGGCTGAGAGAGGAATGTGAATAAAAGGCACAAGCAATTAAGGCGGAAACCTCATCCTTTTTTCATGATGTATTTATGAAAATGGGGGAAAAAGTGCGCATTGATCAGAGGGCTGCACGCACTCACACACACACACACACACACACACACACACAATCTTGATATGAGCACAGCAACTTCTCAGCAAATTTACAATCTTATTATAAACAGAACTCAACTAAACTTAGTTTTATATTAACAAATTAACCTCTAAAGATTTAAGCAAAGTTGCTTATCTTTTAAATTTAAGCTACGATATTGTCTTGATTCAAGTAATATCATGTGGACAAAATCATAGTAAATTTTTTTTCTGTTTTTTAAGTTATGTAAAATACTGTCACCTTTACTATTCCTGAGATAAATGTTTACAAAAGTATATTATAAATAAAACAGAAAATAGATGGCTTCCCCCAATGCATTTTATCTAAAAAAATAAAATTAATCGTGAAGTTTTATTATTATATGATCTATAAAAACACAGACACACACAAACGTATTAATATATATATGTGCATACAAATTATTCTACATATTTTTGATGCAAATCAAGAGTTTAATTTTAATAAGGAGATACAGAAGACATTTTGCATAAAGCTCAATGATATGCTAACAAACATAATTAGTAATGTACATTATTTGTCATGTGAAATATGACCGCACCAAATAATTGAAAATAATAACTATAAGAACAATTTAATAATATATAAAATATTTTTCAGAAATCCAATTTAGGAAAAACTTGTTGAAATTTACATGCATGAAAATATAACTTAAAATAACTCAAAAATATACTCATTCAAAAATATTTATTGAGTACCTGCTGGGTGTTAAGCACTGCTCTTGGTACTAGAAACAGAACTTTGAAAAGACTAAGCTGCAGATGTAGATTTCCTGGGAATTTAAGGAAGCTTAAGCTTTGGCTTCTGGGAAGGGACCCTAGTAGTGTGTTTACTGTATATTTTTATATTTGTCATATATTTTTATATTTGTCAGTTTTCTCAAGTTTATACTTTATTGTGATCTCTTGTTATAAATGAATATTCACTTTTGTATCTAAGCGTATGTGTATAAAATTTTTGTATTTTTATTCTAAAGAATGTCTCCCAAATTGTATGTTTCAGGCTTCAAAATACCTGGATCTACCTCTGTGGATCTGGCTTTCCCAGAACTTATAGGGTAGTGGGAGAAAAAGATAATTAAATGATTACTATAAAATATATTGACAGTTAAAACAGGGACGTACATACGGCTATGGACTATACTGCGAGTGCCCCAAACCTAGTCAAGAGGTTAAAGACTGCCTCCGGCAAAAAGTCATGTTTAAGCTGAAATGTGAATTAAGTGAAAGCTAGCCAGGCAAAGAAGGGAAGGAGGAGAGTTCCAGGTGGGGAAAAGATATTCATGAAGATTTAGAGTCACATGGAAGTATTATGTCATAGCCCATTGCAGAAGTACAGAGTGCAGGGAGGGAAGAGGGAGTCAGGTGCCAGATTACATATGTTTTTATAAACAACATTAAAGAATATAAACTTTATCCTATAAGATAAAGGAAACCACGAATGTGGAAAACAGACTGGTTGAGTAAGATCCCTTGGGCTGCAGGTTGGAAGCTGCAATCAACTAGTAAATAGATACAGAAATCTGTATAATAGTGAATAATGGTCTGGACTTCGGGTGGTGACATTAGGATGGAGAATGGAGGGGGATTCAAGTGATATTTAAGGGGTGTAATTGGTAAAACTTAATGACTGTTACAAACGAGAGTAAGAGGAGACTCAAGGATCATTTCCAGCTTTTTCGCTTCAACAACTGATTGAAGAGTGGTACTGTTTACTGGGTTTGTAACTATGGATGAAAAAAAGCTGAATTTGTATTCATGCAAACCAGCTAAAATAGCAAAATGGTATGCCTATTGGAACTCACAATTTAAACTATGTAATTCATTTGTATTCCTCATTTAATGAACATAATCTTAAAATTAACTAAAGCAAAAGTGTACAAGTTGTGGTGCTCTTCAGTGAAAAATCCACTTTATATAATATACTTTCCCTGTTGTAAATTAATTTAGACATCAATTACATGTCTAAAATCTACCATGTGAACAGAACTTTCTTGGGTGCTGTGGGAGACAAAAATAATAAAACAAAACAAAACTTGGTCTCTACTTCATTGCTACCTTTTCTAATTAAGTGCTTATTTGAGTAGTACTGACCATCGGGGAGCGCTACAGGAGCTAAGAGAGAACAAATTCCAGGCAGGTGAAGAGTGAGCCTGACCTTGAAGATTTGCAGGTGAGAGGAGAGGAGAGATGTTCCAGTTAGGGTGAAATGAATCAAAGCATGAGTATAACATGCTAAAGCAATGAAGAGAAAACTGGTTTAACTGATAGGCGATAGAACAAAGTAGAGGGAAAAGAGATTGATGGCAGGAAGTTGAGAAATTTTTCATACTCCAGTCTTGAAGAAATGTGTACATGAAAAGGCAAGGGACAAGGAATGAAGTGTTAACAAGCATCATTAAAGAGGTTAAGTAGTAGGAGGTCTTAAAGATGACCTGGATGTTGATCCTAGAGACAGAACTCCTCCTAAATTGGATTGATGGCAAAACACCTGCAAAGATGTTTTGGGCACTTTTGCATTACTGGCATCTAATTGTTAATAACAAATTATGTGGACATTTAAAACTCATTAGTTAAAATCTAGATTATTCCATAAAATTTTTAAACATTCATGCATTAGAATATTATTATTTTTCATTTCCTAAATTCATGAATGTATAATAATGAGAGTAGCATGGTTATCTTTCCTTTGGATATGCACATATATGTGAACAGCTATTATGTTACACTCATGCCACAGTGTCTACGTGGAAATGTGTGTATATATATATAGGTATACAGGCATACCCAGAGATACTTCGAGTTCAGTTCCAAGCGTCACAATAATGTGAGTATCACAATAAAGCAAGTCACATGAATTTTTCTGTGAAATAATTTTTATAGTTATTTGTAGACTTTACTATATTCTATTAAGTGTGTAATGGCATTATGTCTGAATAAACAATGTAAATAACCTAAATTTAAAAATACTTTATTGCTAAAAACTATAATCATCTGAGCCTTCAGCACAATCTTTTTGCTGATGGAGGGTCTTGCCTCAGTGATGGTGGCTGTTGAGTGATCAGAGTGGTGGTGGCTGAAGGCTGAGGTGGCTGCGGCAATTTCTCAAAATAAGATAACAACGAAGTTGGCCTCATTGGTTGACTCTTCCTTTCACAAAGAATTTTTCTGTACATGCGATGCTGTGTGATAGAATTGTACCCACAGTAGAACTTCTTTCGAAACTGGAGTCAATCCTCGCAAACCCTACCACTGCTTTATCAACTAAGTTTATGTAACATTCTAAATCGTTTGTTGTCACGTCAACAACGTTCACAGCATCTTCCCCAGGACTAGATCCCACCTCAAAAAATCATTTTCTTTTGCTCATCCATAAGAAGAAATTCCTCATCCATTCAAGTTTTATCATGAGATTGCAGGAATTTGGTCACATCTACAGGCTCCACTTCTAATTCTGGTTCTCCTGCTATTTCCACCAAATCTGTAATTACTTCCTCCACTAAAGTCTTGAGCTGCTCAAAGTCATCCATGAGGGTTAAAATCAACTTCTTCCCAACTCCTATTAGTGTTGGTATTTTGACCTCCTTCCATGAATCATGAATGTTCATTATAGTATTTATAATGGTGAATCCTTTCCAGAAGATTTTCAATTTACTTTGCCCAGATCCAGCAGAGGAATAACCATCTTTGGCAGTGATAACCTATGAAATGTATTTCTTAAATAGTAAGACTTGAAAGTCAAAATTACTCCTTGGATCCATGGGCTGCGGAATGGATGTTGTGTCTACGGGCATGAAAACAGCATTAATTTCCTTGTACATCTCCATCAGAGTTCTTGGGTGACTGGATGCATTGTCAATGAGCAGTAATATTTTGAAAGAAATATTTTTTTCTGAGCAGTAGGTCTCAACAGTGGGCTTAAAACAGTCAGTAAACTATGCTGTAAATAGATGTACTGTCATCCAGGCTTTGTTCCATTTATAGAACACAGGCAGAGTAGATTTAGCATAATTCTTGAAAGCCTTAGGATTTTCAAAATGGTCAATGAGCATTTTCTTCAGCTTAAATTCACCAGCTTCATTAGCCCCTAACAAGAGAGTTAGCCTGTTCTTTGAAGTCAGGCACTAACTTCTCTCTAGCTATGAAAGTCCTAGATGTCATCTTCTTCCAATAGAAGGCTGTTTCGACTATGTTGAAACTCTGCTGTTGCGTGTAGCCACCTTTGCATTGATGATCCTAGCCAAATTTTCTAGATAACTTGCTGCTTCACCTTGCACTATTATGTTATGGTGACAGCCTCTTTTCCTTAAACTTCATGAACTAACCTCCGCTAACTTCAAACTTTTCTTACACAGCTTCCTCACCTTTCTTAGCCTTCATAGAATTGAACATAGGGCCTTGCTCTGGATTGGGCTTTGGCTTAAGGGAATGTTGTGGCTGGTTTGTTCTTTTACCCAGAGCACTTACGCTTTCTCCATATCGGTAATAAGGCCATTTTACTTTCTTATCATTCATGTGTTCACTGAAGTGGCACTTTTAATTTTCTTCAAGAACTTTTCCTTTGCATTCACCCTTGGCTGTTTGGTGCAAGAGGCTTAGCTTTCAGGCTATCTCAGTTTTTGACACACTTTTCTCGCTAAGCTTAATTATTTCTAGCTTTTGATTGAAAATGACAGATGTGTGACTCTTCCTTGAACACTTGGAGGCCATTGTAGGGTTATTCACTGGCCTAATTTAATACCTTCAATATTGTTGTGTCTCAGGGAATAGGGAGGCCAAAGAAGACAGACAGAGAGATGGGAGAACAGCCAGTCAGTAGAATAGTCAAAACATACACATTTATGGCTTGAATTTGCCATCTTACATGGGTGTGGTTCATGGCGCCCCCAAACAATTACAATTGTAATATAAATATCATTGATCATAGGTCACCATAACAGATAATAATGGAGAAGTTTGAAATATTTCAAGAATTATCAAAATGTGACACAGAGACATCAAGTGAGCATGTTATCAGAAAAAAGGCAATAGTAGACTTGCTCAATGAAGGGCTGCCACGAACCTTCAATTTGTAGAACATGCAATATCTGTGAAATGCAGTAAAGTGGAGCACAATAAAACAAGGTGTGCCTGTATATGAAAAGTTTATACAAGCTAAATAATTTTATATATGTGTTAGAGGTGGACTTCTGAGAGCCCCCCACAAACTGATATGTTGAAGCCTTCCCCCCTAGTACTTCAGAATTGACTGTATTTAGAGATAGAGTCTCTAAAGAGGTAATTAAGGTAACATGAAGTCATATGTGTGGCTTAATCAAATATGACTGGAATCAAATATTCCTTATAAGCAGAAGCGATTAGGACACAAACAATACAGACTCTGAGATGACCAGGTGAGGACACAGAGAGAAGGTGGCCATCTACAGGCCAGAAACAGGGGCCTCAGAAGAAACAACCCTGCTGACACCTTGATCTCAGACATCTAGCTTCCAGAACTGTGAGAAAATAAATTTCTGTTTCTAAGCCACCCATAACAAACTCATATGTTTGCCACATACAGCCATATATCAATGTATTTGGTGTTAAGTGAATTGTGGAAGACTGGTAGCAAGAATTTAAAAGATTACTATGGATATTATATATCTTTAATCATATATAGTTTCCAACCTATAAATATATTAATATAATCATAAATAAGATGTCAACTAATTTAAAAAAGTTTGTGTTTGAGGCACTGCATTATTGCAACCATCTCCATTCAACACACAAACACGTGTAACTTAAAACATGTCTACCTTATTACCAATTTTTCAGGCTCAGATCATCAAGAACAAGTTGGGTTGATATATGTCCCAAATTACAAAGTAAATACAACTAAAACAACTGAAAATTTCCAATACAGCAATTTAACTCAATTTAAAAAAATAAAATTTTATTACATGAATGTTTCACTGTTCTACAATGGACACAAAGTCTATAAAACATCACAAACAAGGTCAGGGGTTACTCGTGATGGCAAAGGAGAAATTCAGAAGCTGCAGGAAAAAAAAGAGCTTTTATTCAACTAAATGCTGTCATCTATTTGTACCATCCCTCAATTAACTGTACTAAAGAAATATTACAACAGGTTTGTTTTGTAAATAGCTCATGAGGTACTTACTTAGTAAAAATCAGATAATGGAAAATTCTGACTTTTAAAGTTCAACCATGTGTAAGTTATTCAAATTGACTTTCAACTAGTTAAAAGTAATTTACTCTTTCCTAGGTTTTAACCATTTGAGCAATTTTTCCCTAAGGCTTTCCAAAATTAATTTGCTTCTTATTTCAAGGCCAACCATGGAAAATTCCAGCACAAAATTAAAATTTTTCAAAAACTTAAAAAGTATACTGAGGCATCTCAGTCAATTGTCTTCAGAGTACAACCTAGCTTATAGTATCTTATTGACACAAATGATGTATCTAAAATAACCCTTCTGAAAGTGTGTTAATTGCATCAGCATTATAGTTATGAATATTTAGATATTAATTACCTTCAGTAATAGTATGAAGGATTCATTTCTATGCTACATAACACAGACTAATAAAAACAATTTTTTCAACAGGCTTATTTAGGCTGAGGAAGACTATGAAAAGCAGATGTGGCTTTAACCAAAGTCAACATTACATAGACTTTCATCCACTGAATTAATACAAAAGTTCTAGAAAGTTTTATGGCATTATCTTCACTGAAATGTGGAGATTCCTTCTTTTGTTTCCCTTTCACGGTTTTTGTTTGTTTTTGTTTTGCCTCCTTGACAAATATCAGATTGCCTTCTCTAGGTGCTGGGAAATATAAAAATTAAAACCAAAAAAAAAACCTACACACACATACACACACTCACACCACCACTCCCACACACAATCCCTGCCCCAGAGAAGTTCTTAATCAAGTAAAGGGATCACTATGCCAACCAATCAAAATATACAATAAGTAAAGTAGAAGAGTGTAGAAGGTATTTTGGAACCTCAAAGAAAGAACTTAACCTGAAAAGCAACTAGATAGTTAAAGAAGATATATTTGTTAAGGTATCTCTTCAAACAGGGGCCCCCAACCTATGGTGAGTTGTATAATTATTTCATTATATATTATAATGTAATAATAATAGAAATAAAGTGCACAATAAATGTAATGTCCTTGAATCATCCTAAAACCATGCCCCCACCTCCGTCTGTGGAAAAATTGTCTTTCGTGAAAATGGTCCCTGGTGCCAAAAAGGTTGGGGACCACTATAAAAGTTGGCCACTTTCACTACCAAATTATACTTCAGGACCATTTCACCACCTACTTTCCATATATTCTTCATGTTAGAGAGTCATACAGTTAAGCATCTATCATTTAGTGCAAGGAGGACTGATCTTATTAATCATCCTCTCAGATAGGTACCGAAAACTCCCTGCTCTTACCACTCTTATTTCCGGGTAAAGGAGGTTTTGTAGGAGTCGAAGGCAAAATGAAGTTAACAAGGACACTGTGGATGGAACTTTGGAAGGAAATTGTGTTCTTTCATTTCGTGTTGCTTTTTTGCATGTCATGGGCTGAAAAAGGACTTGTGGGGATGCCTTTTGCTTGGGAGGAGCCCCCTGCTATTCATAGGGCAGTGCTAACAATAACCACTGTCCTGTATTGGCCCTACATCCAGGGATACTTTTATTACCCCCAGTGTTTCTGATGTACAAAATGAATGGTGAGCTATTGCAGCTAAAGAAGCAAGTACAACTTGTATCATGCAGAGCCTTGTGTTTTATTTTGAAGGCAATGTCAAGCCACTGAAAGGTTTTAAGCAGGAAAGTGACATAGTCTGATTTGTGTTTCAGATAGATCAATTTTCTGACAAGGGGTAGATCGACTGCAAGAAGGAGAGGCTAGAGACAAACACATGTTAAAAACTATTGCAGTCAATCCATGGGAAATGATAATGACCTGAACTAATCAGGTGGGAAGGAGAGGAGGGAATATCTTTGGGAGACAGACTTAATAACCAATTTGATGGAATAAAAGAGATATAGGAAAAATGTGAAAAAAAAATCATAGTTTGAGCTTTTATTTTGGCATGGTTTAAGAAAGAAATATCATTTTCCCAAAATAGTTATTTAATTATTCCAATATCCTTTTTGAATAATTTGTTATTCTTCCACTGATCTGAAATATGGGTAGCTAATATTTGTTGACTTTCAGTATTCTGTTAAAAATATTTTATATGTACATATACACATACATGTATATGAAATCTCATTTAATCTTTATAAACATACAGTAGGATAGATATTATTCCCATCCTACAAAGTTAAAAAAAAGTATCAAGGATGATCCCACAGTTAATAAGTACTAGAGTCATTACTATTTTAACGAGAAAAAATTAAGTTTTAGAAAACATTTACTACTAAAGCATTATGCAAATGTATACTTCAATTTTCATACTATATTGACTTAATGTTCATTCCATTAACATATATCAGACTCTTACTATGATGTGGAGAACACAAAGAAATAAAAGAGTTAACCCTTGCCTTCATGACACAGTTATGAAGACAAAACATATATGGAAAGTGAAATGAATCACAACTATATGATTAGAGTTAAATGAATAATAAAGGCAGCAATTACCAGAGAAAGGAAGAATTTTTACAAGCTGGAATCATTGGGGAAAAAAATCAGTGGAAGCCTGGGTTTGAGTTAGGACTTGAATAAAAAATAAGAACTAGAAAAAATGAGAGAAGCCTATGAGTCACAATGCCTGGTGTAAAGTAGCTGCCTAATAATGTTTGTTGAATGAATAAATTAATGAGCCTAACAGTAAGAAGTACTCCAGGATCAAAGAAGTGAGTGAACAAAACGTCTTCCTGAGCTAGTCTGCAGGTGAACCTATTTCATATAGTAGCAAGAAATATTTATATGTTTGATTAGAGGCTATTGAGGACTTCAAATACCAAGGGAAGAAATTTGTACATAATTGTCTTTAACTACATGCACAATTATCTCTAATGCTAAAAAACAAAAACCCCTGTAAAATCACCACCTACTTTCTCTCATCATCTAAATTGTTAGAAACTAGTCTATCACTCAGTGATAATCTCAAATCCTTCTCCTACACTTTAGTTCTCATTACATATACTTTTTTAGAAAAGCTTTATAAATTTACTAATGACCTCTGACTTGCCAAATTTTAATGAACATATTTCTGCAACAGCTAATTCTGTTAATGATTTCCCCCTTCTTTAACTACACATATATTCCCTTGGCTTTCTTAAAACATGCTCTCCTTGCTCTCCTCATACCTTGCTCATGCTGACTTTATTATTTCTATAATAGGCTGTTCTACCCTCCTTCACTCATCCCTTAAATATTGGTATTCCTTGGGGTCTAATGCTTGGCGCTTGGTTTTTCTCATTCTGTTCACTTTATCTGAATGATCTTATCTAACCTTATGGTTCTCATTCTGTTCACTTCATCTGAATGATCTTATCCAATCTTATGGTGCAACAGCTATATAAAAACTAATATATTCCAAATCAGTGACTCCAGCTTAGACCTCTCCCACTGTTTTTTTAGATCAATCCTCCCTAGCTGTTCCATAGGAAGCTCAATCTTCACATGCGCAAAACTTAATTCATCATCTGTCTTCTAAGATCTGCTTCTACTCCTGGTATTTCAATTATCAGTTATGATACCCAGTCACCTGGACTGTAAATATCAAAGTATCCTTCATTTCTCCCTCCCCTTCACCCTCCACGGCCAATGAGTCACTAAGATCTGTTCCTTTTGACTCTCAGGTTTACATTTCTTTCTATGAGAAGAGTCTCTCTATCAGTCTTCCAGGCTCTAGTCCTCTGCTAAAGAAATTAATTCTCTATTCAGTTTCTTGTGGCACTTATTACAGGTTCTCAATAAATATTAATTCCTCTATTTAAAAAGTAAAATAAATATTTACTGATTAAATACTATGTGTTGGGGCTGAAAAATACAATAGTGAACAAGAAAAGTATGCCTTGACATGGATGGATGGATGGATGGATGGGTGGGTGAGTGGATGGATGGAAGCCATTATGATCTCAATCTGGGTTTCAGCCTTTCAGTGGTTTTTCACTTCTTCCAGCATGTAATGTCTATAGGTATTTCCTTGTATTGGTCTCTTAAGTCCTCACACTATGACTCACTCATAATTTATTACCTTATAGATTACTATTAACACCAAATTCTTTATAGGTCCATGTACACCCTATTGTATCTCTTGCTTTCCAGTCTTCATCCAGGCTATTTTATCTACCTGGATTGTTCTTTCTGTATCCCTCCATCCCTACCACTTCTTCAATTGCTCAGTTGCCTTTATCCTTTAGTATTTAAGTTAGAGACCTCCTCACACTAAGATTCCTTCACTGATACTTCTACACTCTTGGATTTAAATTAATTCCCTTTCCAGAGACTTCTCTTAAAATATTACCCATATCTCTATCATATTACAACTGCTTATATTCTTGTCTTGTCCATTTGGGCTGCTACAACCAAATATCATAAACTGGGTAGCTTATAAACAACAAACATTTATTTCTCACATTTCTGGAGGCTGGGAAGTCCACAATCAAGGCACCAGCAGATTCTGTGTTTCATGAACACTTGTTTCTTGATTCATAGATGGTGCCTTCTTGCTTGGAAGGGGCAGGCAGCTCTCGGGGGCTTCTTTTATAAGGACTTTGCCCTTATGACCTAATCACCTCCTAATACCATAACCTTGATGGTTAGGATTTCAACATATGAATTTTGGGGGGACATAATCATTCAGACCATATCAATCCCATTTTCCTCAATTAGATTATGAGCATTCTAAAGGCAGGGACTATGTGTTACTCATCTTTACATCTTCAGTCCCTAGCATAATGCCTGACACTCTTAAGGCTTAATATATTTATTGACTGAATAAATGAAGGAAGAATTCATTTAATTAAGAAATTAACAAATATCAAATACAGGAGATAGCTTTTGGCATATCAAAAACTTAAGGTTTAGGCCGGGCGCGGTGGCTCACGCCGGTAATCCTAGCTCTCCGGGAGGCCGAGGCGGGAGGATTGTTTGAGCTCAGGAGTTTGAGACCAGCCTGAGCAAGAGCGAGACCCCGTCTCTACTAAAATTAGAAAGAAATTAATTGGACAACTAAAAATATGTAGAAAAAATTAGCCGGGCATGGTGGCGCATGCCTTTAGTCCCAGCTACTCGAGAGGCTGAGGCAGAAGGATCGCTTGAGCCCAGGAGTTTGAGGTTGCTGTGAGTTAGGATGACGCCACGGCACTCTAGCCCGGGCAACACAGTGAGACTCTGTCTCAAAAAAAAAAAAAAAAAAAACTTAAGGTTTAGCAGAAGAAACAGATTATAAGCAAATTACTATACAGATAAGTAACAAATTAGTTTTTTGTGTAGGGTTTAATTCAAATAAACACAGTGTTCAGTTACAAATAATAAAAGGACAGAAAATGAAGGGGGACAGAGAGGCCTACAGTTTGGGGATTTGAGGAAATTAGTACACAGAGAAGGTAAAGAATAATCTATCCAAGTTGAAATTTGCTTCCTTATGCAGTAAGCTCAGCTATGCTTTCTCCCTCATGGTGAGTAAATTTATAACCATTCTCCTTTCTAAACTGTCTTGAGGAACCAAGAACAATTGATTTAGTATACACATGTTAAGATAAAGGGGTTTCTAAATGTAGAAAATCTGTAAAGCCTTTTTAGATTTGCTAGAATAGTATAATATGACTAACATTTAAAACTTCATGAAAAATGCTAATATTTTGTATTAACTTTCCTAGAATGTTAAGTACTGAATATAAATATTTCATATGAATTTTATCTGAGAAATTAAAATTAATAAATTAGCTCTTGTTTGACTATATAGCTATTTTAAAATAATATATTATGAGGTAATTGTTAGTTCTTAACTCTTTGTCACAGGCCAACTTTTTTTCAATAAGAGATTTTAAAAATAAAGTATATTTTTATGATTTTTTAATGTGGCATAGCAAATGCAAACTTTATCATAATTTAATAGTTACCTAGTTGGCTAGTTTAGAAAAAGATTAATTTATGAACTCTTTTAAGAAACACCTCTTAGAATGGGAAGACATTTCTGCATATAAAAGATACAGCATTCTTCTTCATCTCTTTGCCCATAAATTGGAGAATTCTATTATCGATGAAAATTCCTCGATTAATTATCTAAGAAATCTGAGTATCCATGAAAGGGTGACAATTAATCAAAAAAGCCTCCTTTTCCTTCTGTATTCCAGCCTTAGTAGTAAGGCATCATTTAAACTACTGCACAATAACTCATTTTAAGCTGCTTAGAGAATCATTAATTAAGGAACTACTTACTACACCAGATCTATTGATATATTAGAATACTGTGTCTACATTTTGCCTCTGTGTCTTATGAGGAAATGAATGGTATAGAGAAAATGCATCCAAAATGATTCAAGTATTAAAAAGCAGGAATTTGGAACATTCTTATAAGCTACAGTAAACCAAATCAAATGCAATTTCTCTTTCATTTCCTACTTTTAATATTAAGACTTAGCAAGCATTTAATTTTTTGACACCCTTTTTCTAGCCATTCCACTTTTCTCTCAATCAGGGCTTCTGACAGACATCTTACCTCCTGGAGTGTATCCAGACTCTGTAGTCTGCAGGTGAGAACAGGAAGCTTCCTAAACCACTGTAACAGTCAGCCTATGGGATATACATTTGGAATGACTTGACCTAGAGGTTTCCATTAAAACGATAAATTTGAAACCTTTGGAAATTAAGAAATGTTGTGAAATTTTCCCTCCTTTCCCAAAATGAAAAACAAAATACATAATACAAATGTCTTGAATGATCAGAAGTATAGTTACCTAAAATAAACTCCTGAAATCTTTTTCATTATGACATACATTCTAAATTTTCAAAATGAGAGTATATATTTAATAAATAATGTTATATTACACTTATACAATGATTTTACTTCTTTAGAAATGCATATACTCATCTCATTTAAATTTTGCAATCTCCTTATGAAATAGGTAGGGCAGACATTACTGTGGCTGCCCGAAAGGCAAAAAAGCTAAGGCACAGAGAGGAAAATGATTTGTCTAAGGACACAGAATAATATGGAATGGGACTGAGACTACTAAGGTATTCTGACCCCTTGTTTAATATTTTTTCTGACAGAATTTATTAACATCACAAATTAATAGTTTCAGATTTCAAGTATGATCATTGTTTATCCATGGCTAACTTGGACCAAATCTGAATGTTTTAAATCCTTCATTAACCAACTCAGAGAGCAGTAGAGTTTAGAGGCAATCTGTCAGGTGAAAAATGTTCAGAAAGGAACAAATAAACTAAAGTAAAAGATCATATACTGGGAAAGGAACTGGTTACATGAGGAATTCAGTGGAGGCAAATATGTGCATGCAAAAATATTCATTGTTGCATTGTTTGGAACTATAAATGTTGTAGACAAACTTAAGTGTTCATTGGTGGGGAACCCAAATAAAATATGATATATCCAGCTTAAGGAAATATGATATGGGATAATTTATGTCTGAAAGTATGGAAGAAGAAAGATGTCCATGACACATTTTTTATATTTGTAAGTAATTTATAGTCCATATAGCATATATCCTTACGTAGATTTATATTATATAGTACATATCATATATGTACATAGTATATGTATCATATGCCTATTATAATATACAAATATGCTCTCATCCCATATATTACATATCTATAACTAGATATATGACAGCTGTATATAATAGGTACATATTTATATCTATGTTTACTTCTGGAAAAATATGCACCAAATTAACAGTAGTTACCTCTGGGAAGTGGGATTATAGGAGTGTGAGTGTATGAGTGTAGGCAGATGATTTTTAGCTTCTGTTTTCTGTACTTATCCACCATTTGAGGTTTGTGCATTCAGCACGTGCTGCCTTTAATACATTAGAAAAAATGAGAAGAGGATTATGAGCTGACTATATGAGGTGTGTTGGAAAGTACACAGCCATGTAATATGAAAAGTAGAGACATTTATTGCAGAAGATACAAGATACAAAAACACTGTATATAACACGACGCCTCAGTCCCCTTCAAAGTAGGCACCTTGGGACCTCACACAGTTCTCCCAGTGTCTCTTAATCTAATCCACACACATTCAACATTCTCAGGTGTTCTGTTTGTTGCAGCAGAACGGGGATCACTTTCAATAGATTCTCGACCATCTTTGAAGGATTTGTGCCACACTTTCATTTGAGCTGCGCTTATTGCATTGTCCCTGAAAGCCTTCTGAGTCATCCGAATAGTTTCTGCAGAGGAATGTTCAAGCTTAACGCAATATCTGATGCAGATTCATTGCTCTACTTGCTCATTTTGAATGCAACGGCCACACAGTACACTCAATGGCATCTAGTGTCCCACTGACTAGTACAGTGAAGCCGTCATTGTTCACGCATGCGCATTACAGTCCACGCGCCCTGGCTGCTGGGTTACACCCATGTCGCGCAAACATTCTCGTTATATTAACAATGGATGGATACTTCGTGGACAGACCTCATATAAATAGGTTTGAGAAAAGTTCAAATATATTCTTTGAAAATAGAGCAAAATAAATTAATAGGGAAATAGTACTGTTTAAAAGGTTGTTGTAGTTCTTTCTCCCCTGCCTTTTCCCTTTCCATTGGCTGGAATGAGGATTTGGTAGCTGGATAAAATATCTAAGATTATGAGGCGTAAGCCACAATTTATGGAGGGCAGTGTAATAAGAGAGCAAGCCTAGGTCTTGATATCATGGAGTTGCCACATAAGCAGTGCTTGGACTATTATGTGAGTGAAAAATATTCTCTTACCATGTTTAAGCTAGTATTATTTTGGACTTTTACAGCAGCTAAACCTGTAACAAAATTAATGCAGTATCCTATTCCACATGATATTGTATTCCAAGATCATGACTTTTTCTGTTCTCATGGAAAATATGTATCTATTGTAGAGTCTGAAGCAAAATGTTATCCTAGCCTGTTTTACTAAATATTTTTCTGCTTCCATAGTTTCCAATCAATCTTACGACAAAAATTTGCCTTCTAATAGAGCTTTCTACAGTGCAAGAGCATGCTTATGGGAGGTTGCCATTGTCCAGTATTGTGAACAGATACATTTATTCAAATAAAATAATATATTGCTCTTCTGCGTTTATACTTCAGTTTGACGAGTTTAGCCTGAGTCAACCACTAAGATGAGATTCCATTCTTGTTGTGGCAACAAAAATATAAACCCAGAAATCTAAGAGTTAGGCTCGACTATGGCAAATTCATATGGTGAGACCACATTCTGAGGCCTCTTGGCTGATAGCACAGAGGTTCTAGTCACTCTTTCCATTTGATAGACGAACACTGTGAGGAGGAGAACCACGTCAAAAAGAGAATACTGAGCTGAATTGGCTTTAGGTTTAAACTGAATGACATTCTTATGTTATTAATTGTTAAAAAGCAAACAGGGTGGATTAAAAAATTAGCTATAG
>NW_012140524.1:9690391-9701904 GCF_000956105.1 Propithecus coquereli | reverse complement strand
GGAATGTTGTATACATTTTTAAACCCAGTTCTCATTTTTCAATCATTTCATATTTTTGAGCCACTAATCTAACTTCCCTCAAATGGAAATTTAAATGACTGGCTGTTCAAGTACTAAAGTGATTCTTTCAAAAAATATAAATATTTGCAAAGCTCTACAACTAACTTAGCCTCTCCCAAAGTCATTGGTTTACAAAATTTTGAGAGTGGGGAGTAGAGAGGGAAGAGTTGGTCACTAAAATTCTAACACATACAACACTGAAGCCTGAAGATATGATTACAGCCACTTCTCTCTGCTTATTTACAAAGAGCCTACAGTATGTGATCTTGACACCACATGTCTCCTATTATGTCAGTTTGATAAAAGTGTACTATGTCAATGGTTTTTAGCTTGTGATTTGGTGATTATTTCAGCATTGATTGTCAATGACCTGTATGTCAGTTGACACAGCTAAATCAGAAATTAGCATGTAGTCTCCTAAAATACCAGACACATAGACCTTTTGCACAAGAGAGATATAATGGAACCCACATGATACACCCATTAAACAATGAAACATGTGACATTAACTGAAAACAGGAACACATCAGCAAATATGCCTGAGGAAATTTATGGTATTTAACTCCTAAACATTAATTTTACTGTGGTGTATGAGGAACTAATTAACTGAGAGTTTCCTTTTTTTATTGGAAGCGGAAATAACTGTTCAGAAAACTGATGAAGAGTAAATATAGCATATTTTAAGTTTATTAAGCTTGGCGCATCGACTTCTATTTATTTAAGCTAATCTCATAAAGCAATTAAATATTTCAATCAGTAACTTTATATGGCTATTTTATTTAGCACATTTCTGAAAAATTAATCAATGTGTTAAAATGCAGAATGAGTATATGAATATATTTCTAGTTTTATACCGCCAAAACAGTGACTAAATACATTTTCTAAAAATCATATGATCTTTTCCAACATGAGCTCTGATAAAAAAAAAAAAAGTGAAAAATGACAACAGAAAAAGTTTTAAACTTGGTGATTATAATGAAAACAGTTAAGGTTAAGGTCGTATCAAATCAAACAAATGTTTCTATCGGCACTGTACTGCTTTTCTGCAGTTATTATTTTCCTTAGTCAGAGGAAGCCTCATTCAGGTAAGGCAGAGTGAGTTTGATCCTAACACAGAGTGAGTCATATCCGTAAGATATGAAATGCAATTAAATTCTGGGTGTAGTTTTAGAATCCTTTTTCTTTAAAAAACAGGATCTATGTTTTGCCGGCCTTATCTTATCTCAGTATTTATCATTTATAAATAATCTAATAAAACAGATACAGTACTAGGCACTATTTCATATGTAATCCTATTTAATCTTTGAAACAATTCAGTAAAATGAGTCTTCTTAATCCGTCGTGAAGACGAGGAAACTGAAACTCAGTAGCTTGCATAAGGACAAAGAGTAAAATGAGGCAAAACCTGATTCCAAGTCCAGGCTGTCTCATTTTAAGTACCTCTCCATTTGTAGTTGCCTATTTGAAATTGGGTTAATTAAATTAAAACAAACAAAAATCGAATGCTTGAAATCATATAGACAAATCAATTGGTATATATCAATTGGTATAGACACATGAATTAATTATCTTCATAATATACATAGCTCTATAAGTACAAATTAAATTTTGTTATAATATTCTGTTCTGTGGTTGGCAATATGATAGGACAAGAGTAACTTTCAAGTGAGAAAAACAACTTTCAGGTTAGAAAAGGTCACAGTAATTTTTAAAATGGATATACACTAGAGTAGGCCAAAAGTTCCCAAACTGTTTTGGGTTAAGGCACCATCAGTGGTTCAATAATTTTTTCATTGTACCTTTTAGACAAAAGAAATATCCAACCACTCAATTTTATTAAGTAGTAAAGATCAAACAACTTATCTATGGTAGTTTACATAGTATCTGATTGATGCCTGTATATTTTCCTTGAAATTTTAAAATATCCTGTTTGCCCCTATGACTTAGCTAAGCATCCTGGGAACCTTGCAGTTTGAGAACAATGGCACTAGGCACATGCTTGACGGTGGGGAAAGACTCTGTACCTATCGCTATATGACACATCCAATTTGACACTTTGGGCTAAACTATCAAGCCAGTTCTTTTACAACCGTTTGTTTTATACTGTATATAGAAAATGGGTTATTTTATTGGATTTTGCCATTCCTGCAGATTTTTTAATTTCCACATAAAATGTCTTTCTGTCAAAATTTCTAAAGCATCTAACTATTACAATTATATGACTGGAAATTTTACACCCAAACAGCAAGGAGCGGGCAGAGGACTGCAGTCATTAGCAGTAAGAGAAGCATCTCCATCTCTCATTTCTGCCTCTAAAATAAGTACTCCGCAGGAACAGCAGTGAACCCGAGGAAGCTGTGTGTTGTGCAAAGAGGACTGGAGTGTGAGTCAAAGTGCTACTGACCAAACTTACTCCCTTCAACCACCTTATCTCAAAAGTTTCTCTCAAATCTAAATTGCTGAGCTAACACCAATCACACATTCAAAATAATTTTCCTTCATAAGTAGAATTTTTTTCTAATATGAGCAAACACAAAAGCGCTATCTTTCTGAAAACATAAAGTTGTTCTGCAGGTGTCGAAGGCATTTAAATTTTATTTAAAAAATATGTACCTGACACAAACTTCACAGCTCACATGTTGAAGTCTTTGATTAATAGGTTAGGATACGACTCAGACTTTCCAGCAGAGGCAAATGGACTGTTTTCCTGACTCTTCAACCATCCAATGTGTTCTTGAACCAATTCATTTGTACACTCAGTTATTTTACAATTCAGAATTTAAGCCACAGTTATTTAGTCCCTCAAACTTATTTAAAGGCTATAATGATTATTATTTGATTAAAATGAGTTATTATCCACAAATATAATTTAGAATTGGGATTTTTAATTATGTGTTATAAAATCTGGGGTGTGTTTACATATAGCAACCTGGAAGACAGTTTTAGCACAACTGACAAGTTAAAAATAGAGATTACTGGACTATTTTTTTTCCTGAATGAATTGATGTCTGAATGAAGTTGGCTGATTAAACCAGTGTTTTTACATAATTATTTTCAAGTTTTCTGTTTATTTTATATATATATATATCTCAAAAGGATTCAATTTAATAATATACAATTATTTTTACCTCCTTAGAAGTTTGCAAATATTTTTATGTTTTAAGAAATAAGTAGGAAAAGCAATAACTAAATATGGATCCAGGAAGACGTGTGGTTTCATGCTTGATTTCATTAATACCAAATGCCAAAACAGAATCTGAGATTCTAGTAATAATATATCAATATCTGTAAACTCATTTATATACTCGTGCATAAGAGTGGACTATAATATTCTCCAAAGCTCCTTTTCTATCTAGTCTGTTTGCTCTGAACTCTCTGGCTGTGCTGCTATGAATTTATTCTTGTATGGCTTAATCATGTGCATTCTAGCACTTAATAGGGGTCCAGCAACTACATTTTGTGTGTTGCCATTCCATGCCATATTTCCACCATTATATTTCTTAAAGAGAAAATATCTTTGTGTCCAATTAAAAGCTTCTTTCTCAGAAAACAGGGGATATTAACTCAATCTACAATGGTTAGGCTTCTCAACCTATATTTTTATTTTATTATTTCCCCTTTCAAGAACATTTAAAGTTTCTGGTTTAGTTCCAGAGAATTTTTTTACTTTTTATGTACTTTATCAAGAAATATAGACTAAACAGGAAACTGTATCAGTATGTTCTATGAATGGATTGATGAAAAACATCTGGATTTTTTATTGCAACAAATAATGTATCTTTCATGTTTACTTGAAATTAAAATCAAGATGGGTTGGTCAGTCTCTTTCATTGAGAACTAAGTAATATCACTTAAATTAAAACAATCGGCAACCAGAAAAGTCACAAATTATTGACAATTACAAGGGGAATAAAATAGGAAGTCCCACTGAAGAGAGGAATTGGCAAGATTTCTTCTCCTCCCTCTATTCCTTTCCTGAAATGTGATTAAGGAGAAATAGTCTGGACTATTTATCACTTCCACACAGCTCTTCATTCAAACTGACTCAGTGTGCCAGAGTGTCAACAAGGGTGGCACTTTCTTTTGCTACTGGCTTCTGCTTAGTTCCAGAGTTTGGCATGATGTCAGTTTCAAGCTTGCCAGCAGCTATAAAGCTTTATTCTATTTTATTTTCAAGGTTACAAAAGAAGTGGTATCATTTTTAACTTTAAGCACTGAAGGTATGAATATCAAATGGTTAATATACTAACAATTTTGGAAAGGGAAAGATTTCTCCATGCCACATTGCATTAACACTGAACAGATTTAGTATGCCAACTTTGTCAAACGGGAGTGAGGCAGAGGTGTTCTTGACCTTTTCCAGGCCTACAGTTATGCTGTTCATACTCAGTGTGGTTTTCTCTTCAGCACAGTATTCGCTAATAGGACTTATTTCTTATTTTTTGAAGCAGTTGCTTCAAACAACTTTTTTATTTTTTTGGAAAACAGAACTAGTCTATACTTATATATTGCAAGTACAGTTTGAGGCAACCAATGGTTTTTAAAAGTCTCTCTTTTTTTTATTTTAGTAACTTTACTAAGATCACCAAAAACACATTGTCAACATGTGTTTAATGTGAAAAGTGATTCTTTAGGAAAATGGAAACAAAACAAAAAATCTTTTATGATTAAAAACTCAGAATTTAGTGTAGCAATAGAATTTAAAATTCTATTCTTAGAATTTAAAATATTTAGAATAAATATAGTCATTAATTATAAAAAAGAGTTGGTGTATCTGGATGAATTGATGACCTACAAAGGTCAAAATGATATGGAAAATAATACCGAATGAATAAATTAAGGGTCCAGAGTGAGAACACATAGGAACATAGGAAACTATAGGACACCAAACTCAAGAGAAAGATTTACAAAAGAAATATAAAAATTTCAAAGAGCAAGTACATATGAGTATGAATTTTTATAGTCCTGAGTTCATATCACTTTTATCTGATCTCCAGAGTTGCAAGCTACTCATCTCAAATGGCTATATTTAAGAAATTACAGTCCATTTCTTCAATATGATATAGAGACTTAAAGACTAAGAATAAATGCTAAAATCCCCAATGTGAAAATTCAAGACATCACCTGTTAGGACACTAAGAACTGATTTCTAGTAATGTTAGAGTTTCTCAAATGCAATAAATACTAAAGCATATCAAAATGTTAATGGGACTATTTATTAAAATATATATAAGCCAGAATCTACTGGAATTTAAAGATATTTTATATGAATATCTAAAATAATATTTCACTAATTTTTTAAATAGTGTTCTACTTTTATTTTTTCTACACTGCTTCTGGCCATGGTAATGATGTTCCAGAAGATATTTAGTTTAGCAGTCTAGCCCCTCTTTGGAATATGAGTTACTATTTTTACCTTATAGAATACAGCTGGCATTTTGACCATTTAAATTTTTAACAATAAACTACTAGTTTGTTTCCAAAACTAACAATGTGCAACTTAGATTTGGGTATAAAAGAGAAAAAAACATAAAATCAGAGGTGTCCAAAGTTAATAAGCAAAATAAGCAGTTATCTTGCTGTAACTTATCACTTAGTACAAAATACGTCCTTTACACCGCTTGTATTGAGTATTCGTTCATTCATTCATTCATTCATTTAAAAATGTTCAATGTTGTAGTAAAAGTTGAGATATAACAGTGATAGGATAGAATCAGCAACTGCCTTCACAAAGCTTACAATTAAGGTGAACAAAAAAATATTCAGAATCCAAAGAAAGCACGAGAAAGAAACCTAACCTAGGTCAGGCAAGTGCTCCCTAATCTGAGGTGGAAGAGATTCACAATACCAAGGAGAGTGAATCCTGAGATACAAGTCCATAGTCAAGAAAGAGGATTTTTTAGTCTAAGAACAAAAAAAACTAGTAAGAAATTAGGCTATAAATATAGGGAGGAGACAAATAACAGAAGGCCAACTAATTCACACTAGGAAATTTGGATTTGTCTTACTGGGCAATGAAAAGCTATTGAAAAGCATATTCCTATGTCATCTATGCAAAAAATAAAATGAACCCCCAAATTACATTCATATTTTAAGAATACACTGGAAATGGATGTTATTAAACTGAATTACAAAGAGCAAATACTGGCTTCAGACGCATAGAAATAATCTAAGGTCTTTTAAATACCAACACAAACACTTTTCCACATCTTCTGTGTGTTTCCTCTTCAAAATAAAAATGCTATATGGGTGATCTCATTTCTTGGTGTGGCAGTAACATTAAACTGCCTAATTTAAAGCTGTGCCCTCCACCCACTCCCAAATGAAAAATCAATGGTACTTACTACATCCAGCCTTATAGCTGAAGCCTGGAGGAAGGAGGAATCCTTGCTGGGCAGCTGCAGCCAGTGTCCGTTGATCAGGAGGGAATACAGGAATCATTAATGGCGGCAGCTGACCTTGAACCTGCTGAACGTGATAGAGCGAATCAAAGAGAAGAAGTTTTGATGCTCCATGCTTCTTCCCACCCTCCTTATTTCACGATAAAAGACAATCATTCATTCAATTCAAAACATTGGCATAGAAGCTTGCTAGAACACTGGGCTTGTATGAGGACATGCCTTGGGACTACCTAAGAGAAGAGAAGCAGAAAATCCTAGAGTTGGATGGTTAAACCTCTAACCTGTTGAATACTTTCCCCACGTGATATCCTTGACAGCGATGACAACGTCACTACTTTGCATAATAAATCTTTTTCATATTGCACTAATGTAATGGTTAAAAAATTACCCCACAGAATGAACTGTAATCTCCCTCTTATAAATCCCACCTGTTAGGACTAATGCTATCTTGTAAAACAAAACTAACTGCATTGTTTTATATATAAATAGCTCTTTACTATTTGAGGATAAATTCTCATGTTCGTGAATAACACTGAAATGTTAAGATTCTTGAACACAGTTAAGGGCTGTATTCAAAAGAATAATTAGAAAGCTTAGAGAAAATGAAAACTTACCCCTTTCTTTATAGAATAGGTAAGTGGTGCCAAAAGAGAACCGATTTGCCGAAGGCCATGGAATTACTCAAAACTGGGTCTCATATCCAGTCTCTTGAATCCTGCTACAGACAGTCTCTACGACACTTTTGTCCTTGTCTAGCCCTTTTGAAGCAATTGAGCCACTCTTAAACTACATGGCCTCTATTTTGGTTGTCATCTTTGGAATACATAAATTTGTTGGTGCCACTCTCCGAGTATGGGGTTCATATCAGTCAGTAAACAGTCAAGCACAATAAAATCACTATCTTCCTTGAACTAAATAGGAGTGTTTAGAAATATAACCTAATGTCATTTCTGCAACTGTATCACATTATTGACTAATGTTGAAGTTGTCATGAACTAAAAGCCCTAGGATTTTTAAAATAAATATTTAAGCAAGGTCTCTCAGGTGAACATTGATTATTAGTTAGGGTTTGTCACTGGATACATGGATGAGAATTTAGGATCATGTTAAAAATTACATATCTGACATTTTATTCTTCTTCACTAATCTTCCCACATATTGAATAATTCAGTTATTGGAAAATATTTAATAAATGCCTACTTTGTGCAAGAAACTGAGCTAGGCAGTCGGGATATAATAGTGAACCCAGGCCTATGAAGCTTTGATTATAATGGAGATGATGGTAAAAATTAAAAGAGTAAAACAAACAAATACACAGAAACAATTACAAATTTATTCAGTCACTAATTCTACAGTACTTCAGAAATATCTCTCAGATCTGTTTTCCTGTTTTCCCAGTGGCATTACACATTCCCAGGGTTCTTATGATTCTTATAGTTCTCATCATTTCTCACTTTAAAAATACACCTTCAATTTCTCCTTTATTTCATCTTCCACAGTAAACCTCCGAGCTATTTCAGAGATTTTGGTTGGTGAATGTGGAGGACGGTGAGGAATGAGAGAGGGAAAAAGAGATGGAGAGGGTAAAAGTGAGGGAGGGAGTGAAAGGAGAAAGAGAGACAGAGAGAGAGAGAGAAAGAGAGAAAAGTACTATATGAATGGGAGATCTGTTTTCAGCAATGACTCCGAATTGGAAAGCATCTCTTGCCAAAAGCATTTTAAGCCTATCATTGCCACCAGAGTGAAACTGCAAAGGAAATGACAACAACCAGTGAAACAAAAAGACACTGTCTTAAGGTTAGAGCTGAAGGTTTGTAACACCAGAGCCAGCAATTTCAGAGCATATTGGAAAAAAGAAAAACTTTATGAAAAAACCAATTGATTAAAGATTCAAAGATTAGAGACAGCATGTTGAGAAAGCATGTAGAAACAAGTAGCCTAAAACAAGAGGCAGATATCTCAAGGCAAATAGCATGGAGGCTAGTTCACTGCCAGAAGAGGATGCAGATGTGAATAACAAAGAAACAAACAACAAATCAGCAAATCACTAGTTAAGGGTTATCACCATCTACTATATATTCTTTATATTTCACTGTTTGTAAGTAAGCTATTATATTTCATATAGCACATCTCCTTCTTCCTGTTTTTTTTTTTTTTTTTTGAGACAGAGTCTCACTCTGCTGCCCTGGCTAGAGTGAGTGCCGTGGCGTTAGCCTAGCTCACAGCAACCTCAAACTCCTGGGCTCAAGTGACCCTACTGCCTCAGCCTCCTCAGTAGCTGGGACTACAGGCATGCGCCACCATGCCTGGCTAATTTTTTCTATATATTTTTAGTTGTTCAGATAATTTCTTTCCATTTTTTTTTTTTAGTAGAAACAGGGTCTCACTCTTGCTCAGGCTGGTCTCAAACTCCTGAGCTCAAACCATCCACCTGCCTCAGCCTCCCAGAGTGCTAGGATTACAGGTGTGAGCCACCGTGCCCGGCCACATCTCCTTTCTAAGATACCATCGATTATAAGATGTACCATAAACTTAATGACAGCATTTTGGAGTGAACAAGAAAAGGATCCTCAAATTAAACATACAAAAGTGTTATAAGAGGTATCACAATTTCAGATGTGTTAAAATTTGGGAAATTAATTTCTAGAATTGCAGAAATAGGTGGTTATTTTAGTGCAGTCGTTCTCAAACTTGAATGTATTGTGAAGACCAGATCTGCCCTGCAGGAAATACTCAAAACTGCATTATACGTGGATCAGCACAATAGTCACCCACCAGAGTAAAGCCACTCAAAAGCCAAAGATCAGAGTTCATACAAAACAATAGTAAAAAAGGAAAAACAAAGCAATAAAGTACTACCCAACAGGATGAACAGGACAGCATCCCATATGTCAATTCTATCAATCAACATGAATGGTCTGAATTGCCCACTCAAGAGACACAGGTTAGCTGAAAGGATAAAAAAAAATACAAACCAAGTTTCTGCTGTCTCCAGCAAACACATCTAACCCACAAGGACACACATACTCAGAGTGAAGGGATGGAGAAAAAATATTCCATGCAAATGGAAACAAAAAGAAAGCAGATATAGCCATTTTCTTATCAGATAAAACTGACTTTAAAACAACAACAGTAAAGAAAGATGAAGATGATCATTATAAAATGGTAAAGGGAGCAATTCAACAAGAAGACATAACAATCCTAAATATTTATGCACCTAACACAGGAACAACCAGATTCATAAAGCAAACCTTCCTAGATCTAAGCAAAGAGATAAACAGCAGCATCCTAATAGCTGGGGACTTCAACACCCCGCTGACAGACCTAGACAGATCATCCAAGTAGAAAATAAATAAACACTGGATGTAAATGGGATTCTAGAATAAATAGGCCTAACAGACATTTACAGAACATTTTACCCCCAAACTGCTGATTATACAGTCTTCTCATCAAAACATGGAACATTCTCCAAGACTGATTATATTTTATGCCACAGATCATGGCTCCACAAATTGAAAAAAAAAATGAAATCATACCACGTATCTTCTCAGATCACAGTGGAATAAAACTAGAAATCAACACCAAAAGAAACACCCAATATTATACAAAGTCATGGAAATGAAACAACCTCCTGCTGATTATTGAATCAATGATGAAATTAAGACAGAAGTTAAAAGACTCCTTGAATTGAATGACAAAGGAGACATGAGTTATCAAAATCTGCGGATTCAGCAAAAGCAGTCCTAAGGGGAAAATTCATAAACTTAAATGCATATAACAAAAAGACAAAAAGATTACAAATTCCCAATCTAATGACATGTCTCAAGAAACCAGAAAAGGAAGAACAAACCAACCCAAAGCCAGCAGAAGAAAAGAAATAACTAAGGTCAGAGCAGAACTAAATGAAATCGAAAACAAGAAAATAATACAGAAGATCAACGAAACAAAAATTTGTTCTTTCAAAAGATAAACAAAATAGATAGACCTCCTACAAGATTAGCCAGGATAGGAGAGAAAGGACCCAAATAAGTTCAATCAGAAATGAGAAAGGAAATATTACAACTGATACTGAAGAAATACAAAATACCATCTGTGAATACTGTGAAAATCTCTATGCACATAAGTTCAAAAACATATCGAGGAAATGGAAAAAATTCCTGGACTCACACAACCTCCCAACACTCAATCAGGAAGAAACAGAATTCCTGAACAGACCAATAACTAGCAACAAGATTGAAGCAGCAATAAAAAAAATCTTCCAACAAAAAAAAAGCCCCAGACCAGATGGATTCACAGCCAAATTTTATCAGACCTACAAAAAAGAATTGGTACCTATCTGGTAGAAATTATTTCATAACATCAAGAAAGAGGGAATCATCCTCAATTCATTCTATGAAGCCAGTATCACCTTGATACCAAAGCCAGAAAAGGACAATACAAAAAAAGAAAACTACAGACCAATATCCCTTATTAATATAGATGTGAAAATCCTCAATAAAATACTAGCAAACCAAATTCAACAGCACATCAAAAAAATAATCCACCATAACCAAGTAGGCTTCATCCTAGGGATGCAAGGATGGTTCAACATACATAAATCGATAAATGTGACCCACCACATAAACAGAAGCAAAAACAAAGATTTTAGTATGATCATCTCAATAAATGCAGAAAAAGCATTCAACAAAATTTAGCACCCTTACGTGATAAAAACCCTCAACAAACCAGGCACAGAAAGAACGTATCTCAAACTTATAAAAGCCATACATGACAAACCCACAGCCAACATGATATTGAATGGGCTAAAGCTGAAAGCGTTGCCACTAACAAACTGGCACAAGACAAGGGTGCCCACTGTCACCACTTCTATTCAACACAGCCAGAGCAATCAGGCAAGAGAAAGAAATTTAGGGTATCCAAATCAGGAAAGAGGAGGTCAAACTATCGCTTTTTGCTGACCATATGATCTTATATCTAGAAACCCTGAAAGATTCCACCAAGAGATCCCTGGAATTGATGAATAAATTCAGCAAAGTCTCAGGGTACAAAATC
>NW_012140524.1:9673361-9675216 GCF_000956105.1 Propithecus coquereli | reverse complement strand
GCTTGAGGACTGAATAACAGGCAAGGAAAAGGAGACAATACTTGTAGACTGTTCTTCAGAGGAAGCTGATAGGAGATGAGGAGAGACATTTGATAGCGTCTGCAGAAAGATGTAAAGTGAAGGAAAGGCTTTCTTTAGGTAGCAATTTTGAGCATGTTTGCTGGCTGAAAGGAGAAAATAGAAATTGAGAGTTTTATAAAGAGGAAAGAGAGAAACTAACTGGTGGACCCAAATTCCAAAGGAGGCTGGAAGGCAAAGGAAGAGCTGGAGGAATTAGTTTTGAATGGAAGTGGCATATCATCCTCTGGGCCCTGCGGAATGGAGCTATATAAATGGATGGAGGCAGGTGTGCTTTATACGTAGGAAAATAGGAAGGTAAGGAAAATCAGGCCTGACAGAAGAAATTTTCTCAGTGATGAAGGCAAAGTCATATCCAGAAAATAAGAGAGATTGGGACTGAGGAAGGAATCTGGAACAAGATAAGGAAGTTTTAGATGGCCCTTGTGAGAAATGAAAGAGAAAGCAAACCACAGGCAATTAAAGGAGTCACAGAAAATGCTAAGACCTTAGGTGAGAGCACATGGATTATAATGTTGTCACACTTCCCCTGTGATTTTCCTCAAAATGTACCCAGTCACTGTGGTTGAAGATCAGAAAAGATGAACTTTACCATTCAAGTTGGGGAAAAAGAGGGGACTGGGAGGACTTTAGCAAGGATGGGTTATGAGGAAATCAAAATTGCTTTTGATCAACAACAGGCTTTGGGCTTTGGAACAGGAAGTAATGCCTGGAAGGCATTACTACACTGGGAAAATACAGAAATCAAAGAACTGGAAGAACCTCACTATCTCAAGGAACAGGTCTTATGAGAGTGAGTTTGTGTGAGAGCTCAAACAGCACAAAGTTATGGTAGGAGATTTGTTTAAACTATATACACAAATGTTAAAATGAACGGCAGCTCTATGGTTTATGTCAGCACAATTACAAATAAACTGTAATATCTAAAACTTTTTCAAATGTTCCTCAGGAGTTTAGTTCTATGAGTGCCGTAGTGTTCAAGCGCACGTCATCCTTAGGGATCAGTTCACCTACAACTGAAACTCAGTCACCTTCAGTGGGGAGCAGAGCAGCTGTTTAGAAGCACACAGCAACACTACACAGCAGTTTCTGAGAAAATGAAGAATATAATAGCCAAATGAGATTACAAGAGGGGTTTAGGTAGGCAGGATATAATTACCCAAACTGGAGTAACCAGGATAACAAAGCTGACTTTCCACCATTAGCAAGAAGAGGCATGGGATCTTCAATGACCACTAATAGTCCGTGATTTTTCATTTCATATAAAAGAAAGTCAGTTTGTCAGTTTATCCTACTCAATGCAATGGTCTTTAGGAAAAATTAAAAATAAAGGAGTCAATTTATCTCCCAATTAATCTACTAGGAAGACTAAAGAAAATCTCATTGAGGAATACAGGAACATAAAAACATCGCTAAAATTGCAATCACTGCCTCTCACTTCCCAACAGCCACATTGGAGTTGTATCATTTCTAATTTCATTTGATTCAAGACAAAGACAAAGTAGCCATATTCTTTTAGAACAAAAATGAACAGCCATGTGGATTTTTTACATAGTACTCTTCTTCGGCAAAAAGCCACACAACTTTTTTTAAAAATCGTTTCCAAGGATGAAAGTGACTTTGCCAAGCAAAGTGGCTTCAAAACAGGCCTCAAAAATACTAATAGAAAGACAGATGGTTCTACTAAGAGCTTGGCTGCCAAAATGGAAAAAAAAAAAAAAAAAAAGAGTGATGCTATTGAAGCTGACTGCAAAGTTATCTGATGACTACAAATACT
>NW_012140524.1:9670586-9673311 GCF_000956105.1 Propithecus coquereli | reverse complement strand
CCTCTATGGAAACAGTATGGAGATATGTCAAAGAAATAAAAGTAGACCTACCATTTGATCCAGCAATCCCACTACTGGGTATTTACCCAAAGGAAAATAAGCCATTTTATCAAAAAGACAATTGTACTAGACTGTTTACTGCAGCACAATTCACAATTGCAAAGATGTGGAATCAGTCCAAGTGCCCATCAATTCATGAGTGGATTAACATGAGTGTTTTCTCCATATACCATGGAATACTACTCAGCCATGAGGGAGGATGACTTAATGCCTTTTGCAACGATTTGGATGGAACTGGACACCATCATCCTAAGTCAAGTAGCTAAAGAATGGAAAAACAAACACCACAGGTACTCACTATTAAATTGGAACTGACCAATGAGCACAGATGTGCATAGAGGAAAGTAAAACTCAACGAAGACCAAAGAGGGTGGAGGGGGGAGGAGCAGATGGGCAATAACCTACTTAATGGGTACAAGGAACACTAACTGGGTGACACGCATGCTTATAACCACGACTCAAGCATTATAAAAGTGATCCATGTAACCAAAGATATTTGTACTCCAGTAATACTTGGAAATTTTAAAAGAGAAAGAAAAGAAAGAAAGAAAAGAAAGAAAACATGCCAATGCCCAAACTACTTCCTAGACCAGCTGAATATGAAACTCCAGGGGTAGATCCAGCCATCAGCACTTTTTAAAGCTCTGATGGTTCCAGTGAGTATCCATGTTTGAGAAGTACCGTTTTAAAAAGTGCTTTCAGCCACTGTCAACAAATCTTTTTGTCTTTCACATAGCTCCTTTTGGTATATAAGTAGTAGAAAGGGAGACTCTACCTGACTATTACAAGTTCTGGTGTCCAGAAGGAGAAAAGCAGATATTAAGCCATGTTTCTTATAAAATTCCTTCTAAATGAGTCTTGGATCTGTATTTTATATGCTTCTCTTGTTTAAAAACTTTTATGGTTTTCTTTTACCTGGAGATTAATGAACAAATCTCTCAGCATGGTATTCAAGATTCTTCATAATTTATCCCCAGTTTATCTTTCCAGACATTTCTGCTGCCCTTCTTCATATAACCTGAACTCTTGTCCCAAAGGATTATGAATAGTTCCTTACTTAATCTATGTTCTTCCATGTTTGCATGTGTTCAATAGTATTTTCTCCTGTTTTAAGTGATGTATCTCTTCCTTTCTTCCTGGCAAAAACATAGTCATTCTTCAAAGGCTTTTGAGACCCATATAATCCTTTGCCTATAAAGCACTTCTTTCTTATGGTGCCAATTTTTAGGGAGAAAGAACTGTCACTTTTCTTAATTTCACAAAGCCAATACAATACCTTCTGTATAGAATAATAGTTACTTATATAACGTTGAGTCTTCCTTATGATCTATGAGCTTATTTAGGAAATGGGCTGTACCTTATTTCTCATTGTTAGTTTAGAGCTCAATAGCTGAAATTATTTATGCAGCAACAATCCATAAATAAAGAAGTTCAGTGAATTATATTGTCCCACCATTCTAGTCACATCTTTATTTCCCAACTCCAAATGTCCACAAAAGGCCTACAGCACAAACTAAGTTTTCTAATGATCAGAAAGGAATCCAATTTCACCAGAGAAAAGTACTAGGATAAAGTACTGGTTGCTTTGTGTTCCTAACTATAAAGTATGGCTAAATGGTCTTATACATTGTGATATATCCATGATTTTTGGAATAATGTATGCATGAAGAAATAGAAAAGTAATCCAGAAATATTAGAAATTTATTACACACTGCTGTAATGGACAGATATGCCTATCATGCACTGGTACCATGCTTTTTTAATTATTATAGCCTTGCACCATGTTTTAATAATAGGTAAGAAGTATTCTATAATTACTATTTTCTTTTCCAAATACTGCCAGATTTTTTACATTTATTTTTTCTCATTAATTTAGAATCTGGAATTTCTATTTGAATTGATTAACCTAATATCTTCATGGATAACAGCAGGTTATATCTTTGAATTTACTCAAATCTTTGTTTGCTTGGTATAATTCTTACAGTTTTCTTGGTAATTTTATTTCTAAGGTTTTTTAAAAAAGCATTTTTTTCCATTATACAAGAAAAGTTTTCTTGATTATATTGCTTAACTGGTTGTTGTTTACACATAAAGCACACTTGTCTGTGGCAGTTTTTATCCAGATAATTCATTTATACTTTAACAGTTTATATAATTTTTTCAGATATAATTTTTAGTGTTTTAAGGAATAAATTACAATGAATTCAGGGTCTTTTATTAAATGTGTATTCTAACTTTTGTCTTTTATTGATCAAATTATTGAAATGCATTTTGTTTTAGTATTGTGATTTCTTTTAGTGTCTACATTTTTCAAGATCCACATATAAAGAGTGACATAGATTTTAAAGCTGAGAAAGATCCCAGAGATTATCTGACACAACACAATCATCGTGCTGATAAGGAAATAAGAACTAGCCTGGTCAAATAAATTGTTCAGGATCCCACATTTAGGCAAAAGCAAAGTTAACACTGGAACTACATCTCTTGACTCTAAATATAGTATTCTTTCCCCTACACAATAGGAAATACAGGGGAAGGGGGCAGGCAGAAAGGAACTAAAAGGGGGACTAAAATGGAAAATAAACCTCATTTCATACTCCCAATGGTGGGTTTTCTTTAGAATATCATAGAACAGATTTTAATGTAGTATACTATTAATATTTGG
>NW_012140524.1:9668053-9669780 GCF_000956105.1 Propithecus coquereli | reverse complement strand
ATTTGTTATAGGGTTAATAATTCATTCTATTTATTTGCTACTTTTGAGTATTTTCAAATCCTAATCACTATTAACTTCATTTCTTTTCTTTCACTGAATGCATGAAATTCCCTTGAAACTCCTAATTAAGGTTTAAAATGTATGATAGTTTCAATAAAATATTTTCATCACAAAATTTTAGTTTTTTTAATGGAGGCATGTTATTCACAAGTTAGAATAATTCATAATAAATTTAAAAGGCTACTTCCTGTATTTTTTAAACCTTAAAATGAAATATTATGTCTTAGCATTTTTTATGCTTCTACCACAAAACACTGCATATTGTCTTATCCTCTAAAATGTTATGAATCCATCACAAATCAACCACACCATCACACTTACAAAAAACAAGTAAATACCTATCAATTATTCATAGCTAAATATTTTATATTTTATGTAAATATTCTATTGTGAAAGCATTCAGTTGCTTCCTGAAATTATTAAGAAGATACATAAGATTATTAATCTCACTTCAAGTTACATGAGTCTATTTATTAGTTTATTTATTCAATCAACATTCACTAAGCACAATGTGTACTTTCTGGTAACTGGGGATTAAAAGATGAATTCCCATACATGCCTGCCTTCTAGGAGCGCTGAATCTGGTGGGGCAAATGAACAGATAATTATAATACACTGTTGTTAATTCAGCAATAGAGACTTGTATAGGATACTATGGAAGCACAGGAGGGAGACTCTTAATACAGCCAGGAGAAGTCAACAAAAGCTCTATGGAGGTAGGTGCAGCAGGTATAGAGCCTGAACGGATAAACAGGAGTTAGAGATGCACAGGGATGGGTGTGTGAGAAAAGAATTCCAAGCAGAGGTGCAGACATGAGCAAAGGAATAGGAGTAAGAAAAAACATCATATGAAAGAGACACTACCAGTAGCCTGGAATAGCAAAAAAAAAAGTAAGAGGAAACTAGTGGTGAGAAGTCTGTCTGAATCAGTCTATGTATCAGGGTAAAAAACTCAAGATTTCCCCTGTAGGTTCCAGGGAGTCACTGGGGGACTAAGTAGGGTTGGTAGAATACTCTGATGGATATATGGAAAAGAGATTTGAGAGGCCCAGCAGAGAGATCAAGTTGGAGGTTAATAAAGTGGAACTAGGTAATTGATAATGAGGGCTTGATCAGTAATAGCACAGTTATGGATGAGGAAAAAAAGCCAAGAAATGTTTAGGGAAAAAAATTGTAGAACTCGGAGGTGAAAACAACAACAGAATCAAAAATAATGTCTAGTTTATGTTACTCTATTTATACTGGTATGATACAACTAAAAAAAAAAAAAGAGAGGTCTTAATAGTAATAGTCTTCATGGAAAAATGATGAATGTGGTTTTGGACATGATGTGTTTGAGGTGGCTAAATGATGTTCCATTGCAGATGTCTTTCCAGCAGACAGCCACTCCAGGCTGAATCTAAGAGAAGAGATCTTTAGAGGCCATGGTTTTGGGAGTCATTAGTTAATGAGAATGAACTAGACAATCTAGAGAATGTCTAAAGGATAAAGAGAGGACCAGCTTAAAGTCATCTGGGTTGCAACAGCAATTCAACAAAGAGTGGAGGAAGTAGAGTCTATGAGCAGAGATGTGTGATAAGAATAAAGAGCATGAGTACAGAGTCACAAAAACCAAGGGAATTGCAAGACTGAGGAAGTGAACTAATAGTAAAAAAAAAAAAAAAAAA
>NW_012140524.1:9664326-9665818 GCF_000956105.1 Propithecus coquereli | reverse complement strand
AAGTGGCTTCAAAACAGGCCTCAAAAATACTAATAGAAAGACAGATGGTTCTACTAAGAGCTTGGCTGCCAAAATGGAAAAAAAAAAAAAAAAAAGAGTGATGCTATTGAAGCTGACTGCAAAGTTATCTGATGACTACAAATACTTTTGTCCCATTGCAAGTGCTAACTCTGCCTCCAGGGCTGATATAGCCAAAATACTAACTTCCCCACATCCAACTCCCCTGTATTCCCACCCCTCCTAAATAAAACCTGTCAGTGCCAAGCCCCACAAAACAGCACAAGCATGCACTTGATTCTGAATGACTGCTCTGCAGAAGCAAAATATTGCATTGAAGAACTCCTATTTAGGAACAGACCCACAAGGAAAATTGCTTTTCTTTTCAAAACTGCCTGTCACATTTCCTTTTTCTAATTCCCCTTTTCCTTCTCCTCCCTGTCACCAAATGGCCCTTGGGCCCTATGAGTATAGATGATACAAACTCAATTTGTATGAAGAACGCAAGAAGCAGCACCACAGAGAGGTGAAGATAGTTTGCAAGGATACAAAAATAATCCAGTCAAGAGACAGTACAATTTTCTTTCCAAACTACTACTACAATAATACCTCCACTTTATTTCCTTAAGGGCAACTGTCATTTCTTTTTAACCAGATTGCTACTAGATATAATAGAAACTGAAATATTATATGGTCACTGACTCTTTCTTTCAATGGCTCATTTCACTACTGCGTTTTTACTTTTGCATGATGTGTTTATTGTTGGCATTGTTACTAGGATACAGCCACTTTCAAATGATGGAGAATTAAGACCTCTGTCACTTTAAGGCAATGAAATTTCATTCTTAATATTATGCAGGTTTGACTTATATATTCCTATTGTCTAATTGTAAACTTTATTAATTTTCTAATCTTAAGCATTAAGTTCTTATAAAGCACCATTTTAATATATATTAAATTCATATCAAAGTTCCACAAAAATGATGACATTTATTATAAATATAATACATGCTTAAACAAAGTATATTTGCTGACTTCAGGCAAAATCTCTATTAAAAGTTCATAATCACAGAAACTTAAGGGTGGCAAAAACATGATATAAAATTTTAAAATTGTGAAAAAGTATGTCAGGAACACACCTATTTTATTTGCCAAAGATAGTTTTCAGTGGAATAAAAGAATTCAAAAAGGTAATGATCAAAATATCTTAAATGATGAATTATTTATGATTATCATCTTAATATCATTGCTATTTCTTAAAGCAATATTTCCCACAACTGTTGCTTGATCAAATAAAAATCTTTCTTTATTAAACAATGCTCTCAAACGTGTGTGACTATCTGTATTATTTATCATGGTTCTTAACAAAACAACATGGTTCATATAAGTATACGTGGTTATCTGTTCACATGAACAGAATTAGGCTTTGCATGTATTACTAATACAATATTATTTTATATCATGCATTACTATGCAAATTGTTATTTATAAGAAA
>NW_012140524.1:9659339-9663466 GCF_000956105.1 Propithecus coquereli | reverse complement strand
TCACAGCAACCTCAAACTCCTGGGCTCAAGCAATCCTTCTGCCTCAGCCTCCCGAGTAGCTGGGACTACAGGCACGCGCCACCATGCCCGGCTAATTTTTTCTATTTTTAGTTGTTTGGCCAATTTCTTTCTATTTTTTTTTAGTAGAGACAGGGTCTTGCTCTTGCTCAGGCTGGTCTCAAACTCCTGACCTTGAGTGATCCACCCGCCTCGGCCTCCCAGAATGCTAGGATTACAGGCGTGAGCCACCGTGCCCAGCCTGCTTCATGTTTTCTGCACAAAATATTTTTCAAACTTTCTATGTGTATATATATTACTTTAACAAGCTGAAAACTGATCGGAAAAATAGAGATGCAACAGAACATCGCAGTACCTGGCATACAGCAGAAAAATATTTAACACAGGAATTGCCATTCTTTCTTACCTGCTTTATAGACCCTATCCAAAGATCTTAAATTGTTAGTCATTTCTTCCTATTTTGGTAGAAAATAGGACAAAACTTCTTTGATATTCAACTAAAGAAAGATTGATAACAAATATAAATTTTTCACCCCAACGGGCTCTAATTTTCATAAAAAATATGTAATGTTAACATTTCCTTCAAAGTTTCTTGAAATCACTCCAAATTATTTTGACTTTTATTTATTTTTTGCTGATATTTCCTATACTACTGGTACTTATTCTGTGCATTGGATTATGAAATGTTTTAATATTTTCCATTGCTTGCCTATGTTCGTTTTCTCTTCACCAATAGATTTAAGATTGTTTCTGGCTAAGAGATCTTTTATTCTTCTACCTGTCCTCAGATTGGAGACTGCAAAATGTAGCTGAAAACTTTACCTGACTTTGCCCAGAAATAAACCAAAGCCTAGAAGGTCAAATAATTTCCAAAGAGGATACTGATAACACACAATGAGGAAAGGATACTCTCTTTAATAAATGGTGCTGGGAAAACTGTATATCCACATGTAAAAGATTTGAATTTGACCCTTACCTTAAACCATACAGAAAAAATCAACTCAAAATAGGTTAAATACCTAAAAGTAAGATTTGAACCTGTAAAACTCCTGAAAGAAAACATAAGGAAAAACTCCTTGACATTGGCCTTGGCAGTGATTTTTTGAATATCAGATCAAAAGTTCAAACAACATAAATAAACAAGTGGGACTACATCAAACTAAAAACCTTTTGTACAGCAAAGGAAACAATCAGGAAAATGAAAAGGCAGCCTATGGTTTGGGAGAAAATATTTGTGAACTATATAACTGATTATGTGTTCGGTTCAAAGTATATAAGGGACTCTCACAACTCAATAGCAAAAAACAAAACAAAAGAAACCCAATTATGAAATGTGCAATAGACATTTTTCCAAAGAAGACATAAAATGGCCAAGAGGAATGCCTGGAAAAGCAACTTCTGAGCCCCGCTGAGGCTCTGCAAAGCCTTTCAACTTCCTACAACCTAGTCACAAACTGCCTTGCTCCTCACCCCACCTCAGTGGAGGCTGAGATAACGAAACCCCTGGGAACTACAAGGTCCCTCCTAAAGCTTGGGTTACTCAAGTATTCCACCTAGGGGATCAGAATCTACCACAGACACAAAAGAACATCTTGGCAGCTGGCCAGATCACACAAACATCAACCAATGACAGGGAGAACAACGATGTAGCTCATAATAGCATCTTCCAACTCAAGCAAACAGGGTGTGGCTGATTCACACTCCCAAGTACCACTCACCATCACTGAGAGTAAGCTGGGGGACCTAACTCACTACATTCTATTGGGAAGAGGTGAAGACAGCAGGTCGGGGGTAACCCAAGGGGTACACCAAACCTGCTAGAACACCCTATAGGGAACTCAGGACTGGCACTCCTCTCCCTGGCATGCTCAAGGATCAATTTCTGGGGACACAGAGACAGGCCTATAAACCAGGCCTACCACCCCCAGGTCTCAACTGAGAGGCCACATGAGAAGGAATCAGTGAAAGAACTCTAGAAACATGAGAAATCGGAGCAAAAGGACACCCCCAAAAGATAACAGTAAGTCCTTACCAATGGATATCAAACAAAATGAAAAGATTGAAATGACAAATAAAGAATTTCGAATATGGGTTGTAAGGAAGCTCAATGAAATACAAGAGAAAATTGAAACCCAACACAAAGCAACCACAAAAACAATGCAGGAAATGAATGAAAAAGTAACTAAGAAAATCAAAAATTATTAAAAAAAATCCAACAGAACTTCTGGAAATGAAAAATTCATTCAAAGAAATACAAAATACAAAAGTGGAAAGCCTTAAGAATAGGCTAGATCAGGCAGAAGAATCTCAGAGCTTAAAGACACCACCTTTGATTAAACAAGTTAGTCAAAGAGAAAGATGTGAGAAATGAGAGGAATGAACAAAGCCTGTAAGAAATATGAGATTATGTAAAGAGGCCTACCGTAAGAATCACAGGCATCTCTGAGAGTGAAGAAGAAAATACACAAGGGTTAGAAAACCTATTTGAGGAACTAATTGAGGAAAATTTCTCTGGCCTTGCTAGAAATTTAGATATACAGGTATGAGAAGGTCAGAGGACCCTTGGGAGATTCATCATGAAGAGGCAATCATCACAACACTGGTGTCATCAGACTGGCCAAAGTAAACATATAAGAGGCACTCCTAAGAGCCATAAGGTGAAAGCAGCAGCTAACTTACAAAGGAAAACCTATCAGACTAACTGCAGACTTCACAACTGAGACTTTACAAGCCAGAAGAGATTGGGATCCCATTGTCAGTCTTCTTAAACAGAATCACGGCTAGCCTAGAATTTTGAATCCTGCAAAACTACGTTTCTTATATGAGGGAGAAATAAAGAAATAAAGAAATAAAGAAACTACGTTTCTTATATGAGGGAGAAATAAAGACAAGCAAACACTGAGGAAATTTGTCAAGACAAGACCTTCCCGGCAGGAAGTACTCAGAACTGGGTTATAAACAGATCAGTACAATAGACACCCAGGAGTGTAAAATCACCCAAAAGCTAAGGGTCAGAGCGCGGATACCACAATGGATCAAGAAGTAAAACAAAGCAATAAAGTTCTACTCAATAGGATGAACAGAAATGCATCCCACTTATCAATTCTTTCCATAAATGTGAATGGCTTGAACTTCACACTCAAGGGACATAGGCTGGCTGGATGGATAAAAAAATACAAACCAAATATCTTCTGTCTCCAGGAAACACATCTGACCCACAATGACTCATCCAGACTCATGGTGAAGGGATAGAAAACAATATTCCTTGGAAATGGAAACCAAAAGAAAGCTGGTGTAGCCATTCTCATATCAGATATCATAGACTTCAAATCATCAAAAGTAAACAAAGACAAAGATGGTCATTACATAATGATGAAGGTAACAATTTGACAAGAAGACATAACAATCCTAAATATTTATGCACCTAACACAGGTGCACCCAGATTCATAAAGCAAACTGTACTTGATTTAAACAAAATGATAAACAGCAGCATTGTAATAGCCAGGGACTTCAACACCCCACTGACAGAATGGGACAGATACACCAAGCAGAAAATAAGCAAAGAAACGATGGACTTAAACGGAACTCTAGAACAAATGTGCCTAATGGACATTTACAGAACATTCTACCCCCAAACCACTGAATATATGTGCTTCTTGTCAGCTCATGGAACATTCTTTAAGATGGATCACATCCTGGGCCACAAAACATGTCTCAACAAATTTATAAAAACAGAAATTTCACCATTTAACTTTTCATACCACAGTGGACCAAAATTAAAAATCAATTACAAGAGAAACACTCAATTCTGAACAGAGTCATGGAAATTAAACAACCTACTGCTGAATAGTTATTGGGTCAAGGAAGAAATTAAGATGGAGATCAAAAGATACTCTGAACTAAATGGCAATGGGTCACAACTTATAAAAATCTGTGGACTTCATCAAAAGCAGTCATAAGAAGAAAATTTATAGCCATAAATGCTGACATCCAAAAGACAGAAAGATCAAAAATCAACAATCTAATGAATCATATCTCAAGGAATTAGAAAAGGAAGAGCAAACCAATCCCATACCCAGCAGAAAAAAAAAGAAATAAATAAGGTCAG
>NW_012140524.1:9653523-9655524 GCF_000956105.1 Propithecus coquereli | reverse complement strand
ACTCATTTCACTATGTCTATGAATATCAAAACATCAAGCTGTGCCCCTTATAGACAAAAACAAACAAATAACTGGATTTTTACTCATGAATCCCGCCCAAATAAACTTCACCTGACTCATACTCAAGAACAACTTTTCCTCAAAACCTAGCTTAAGTGTCATTGTCTTTATGAAGACTATCCAAACTCTCCAAGCAAAATATATTCATTCATTCACCGAGCATTCACTTCATACCAGGCATTGTTATAGTCTGAATAAGACAGACAAGTGTTATGGAAAAAATAAAGCAGAGGCAGAAGAAAAGGAATGCTGGAATAGAGCCTGCAAGCTTAAATGTGGAATCAATGATACCATGACATTTGAAAACCTAGAGGAGGATAGAATATAAACCTTTGAGTTAATCTGGGGAAAAATGTTGCTGGCAAATGGAAGAAGAGGAGATGTTAAAAACCTAAGGTAAGAGTGTACTTACCGTGTTCAATAATGTTTCCTTCTCCTGTATGTACTCCATATATAATAACTATCCCCTTAGGTTGAAATTATTTGAGTGTGTCTCTATGGCTAAGCTACCTCAAGGACAGGGGCATAGCTAACTCATATTGGTATCCTCAGTACTTACCTTAATGCCTCATACATAGCAGATGCTCAGCATTTGTCAACTGAACTGATTATTTTAAAAGATATTCACTATTAGAAAAGTATACTCATGTTTTAGCTTTAGTTTCTTATAAAAATAGTAACTAGTTTGTTAAACCATTCCTTTTATACAACGGATCTTGGGCTTTATTTCATCTCATTCAGGATTCATGATCTTTCCGCAAAGCAATGCCCTGAACTACGGCAGATAACTGACACCAATTTCCCCACCCAATCCCTTACCTTTCTCAGATCCTAGTTTTACCCTTGATGATAATAACAGTTTGGTTTCATGTGTTTCATTAAATGGAGAGAAATAAGAACTCTGATATACCCATCATGAAATCTAAGAACTGCTGCTACATGTTCTTCATGATAAAAATACAAATCTTGATTACTCATATGAAATGAATGCAAACACAAACATAATTAGAAAATAAGTTCAAATATGAGACATTATGTGCTGTTAAATGCACTTTAACTTTTGCTATCTCACTTACCAGCATTATATAAAGTGAAGTAACTTGAATGTCTAGAAATAGATGAAATACAGAGCTTTATTTGAAGAAATGATGTTGTATATGTTAAAAAAAAACCCACAAAAAACTAAAAGTAAAGCAAAACAAAACATTTTTTTAAAAATTGAAGTCAATAGCTGTATCCTTAAACTCTCTGTATTATTATTTTGTTGCAGAAAATAAATGTGTGATTATACTGCTTATATTTCTTTTGTTCAAATTTTTCCAGTGAGCAATTTCAATTTTTTACTTAGGAGGTGCTAGAATGGGGTGAATGGCTAGTGATTGGGTTTTTTTGTTTGTTTGTTTATAGCATACAGAGAGCAAACTGAGTCAGTAACGAAAAATGTTATATTAGTTGTAAGAAGCCCTTAGGGCAGTGTTCCTGCAAACAAAAACAAAAATAACATTTCAAACTACTCCCCCAAATGCAACTATATTAGGGGCAAGCTAATGTCTAGTTCCATTCTTTAGGATGTCAAAAATAATGCTCTTTGAGTAAGATGCTGCCTCATACTTTCTGATAGAACACAGCACTCAGATGCTTGTCTAACTGTACAGCAGCTAAGGACACACTAGCAGTAAGCCACTCACTGAACATTTATCACTGAAAAGAAAACACATGTGAAATTACCAAAAAGGCCATGGTAGATGTTTCCTGAGCTGAAAATGTGAAATATCTTTGTAATTGAACACAGTATCTATCATTTATCTAATCAAAGATATTTAATATTCTAGTCAAGAAGAAAAACTATACAATATACCATTATAAATACATTCAATAATAGGGAGTTGCAAACAATCTAAGCAAAGTATGGCTAATTTTACTACTTTGCTAAATTTACTT
>NW_012140524.1:9618520-9651593 GCF_000956105.1 Propithecus coquereli | reverse complement strand
GTCTTACAACCTCCAGAAAACCAAAGGCAAAGATAAATTTTAAAAGCAGTCAGATAAAAGTCACCAACCAAGGTATGATAATTAGTCTGACAACACATTTCTAAACAGTAGTATTAGAAGTCAATGCAAAGTAATAAAATAATATAACTGTCAACTTCAAAATACATTCACAATAAACACTTAGAAGAATAAATGCAAAAGAAAGGAGATTCTTTTTTTTTCAGAAAAAGAGTCTATCACAACTTACCTCCTAAAGAAATTTCTAAACATATGTTTCAGAAACAAGAAAATGGAATTTTGAAGGAATAGTAAGGATACAAGAAGAATACTAAGTGAGAAAATTGGTGAACATGTAAGTTAAAACAAATATACTTTGTTGAATGAAAATATCTAATGTTCAATATTTGAAGGAAAAAAGCTAAATCCAATGATCATAACATGTAAAACACGAGAATAATGACTATACCTATGGAGTTCTAAGATTATTTTAAAATTCAGGAGGAGGAAGAAAATATTTGTCAATTTTAGACTCTATTTACGTAAGTAGAAATGCTAAATTTTCAAAGATAACCCATAAAATGTAAATAAAGTAGATAAAACCAATAAAGATAAATCATGATATAAGAAAAAACAAACTAAAAATCAATGCATAAAAATTTTTAAAGATACATACAAAATGTGGTACAAATAGAAAACATGAATTAAATGATAGACCTAAGTTTGATTATAATAAATGTAAGTGGACTAAGCCCATAAGTTAAAAAAACAGAGACCAACACATTGAAGATTTTAAAAAGTCCAGCTATATTTAGTTTACAAGATACATTTAAATCACAATGACCCAAAAAAGTGGAAAAAGATGGAAAAAGATATATCTGGCAAATATTAACCAAAAAGAGCCCAAAGTACCTGTATTAGTATCAGACAAAATAGACTTAAATATAAAAAGCAAGAAGCTTCTATAAGTAACACTAAAGTTTCAATTCAACAGGAAGATAAAATAATTCCTAAATGATATGCATCTAATAGAACAGCCTCACAATTTATGAAGAAAAAATGAGAGAGCTACAAGGAGAAATTAGAAACCTCTCACATTCTAGCGGAACATTTTAGCACAACTTTATTAATTACTGATAGCTCAAGTAGACAAAACATTTAGGAGACACAGGCAATTTGGACAACACAATTAGCAAGCTTAATCTAATGGACATATGTAGAATTGTTCATCTGATAATTACAGAATATAAATACTTTTCGAGACACATAGAACGTTTATAAATATTGTCCACACACTAAGCCATAAAGCAAGAATGAAGAGATTTCAGAGATTGTGTGAAAATATGATAGAATTTGGTTTGAAATGAAAGGGGAAATCTTTACATTTAAAAATGATCTCCAAAAATAGCAATTTCATTGTCTGAATGAATGGTTTTGTCTTTAACTTAAGTTTATAAGGTATATTTTGTTTTATTTATTTTATTTATTGTCGCCCTGCGTAGAGTCCAGTGGCGTCATCATAGCTGACTGCAACCTCAAGCTCCTGGGGTCAAGCAATTCTCTTGCCTCAGCCTTCAACTGAGGGGGGACTACAGGCGTGCACCACCAAGACTGGCTAATTTTTCTATTTTTAATAGACATGGGGTCTCACTCTTGCTAAGGCTGGTCTCGAACTCCTGAGTTCAAGCAATCTTCCTGTCTCAGCCTCTCAGAGTGCTAGGACTACAGGTGTGAGCCACCATATGCATATAAAATAAGAGGTATATTTTATTATAGAAAAGATTGAAACATTTACCTGAGAATTTGAGTCTATGCTTCCACTAAAAATATAATTTGGTTATCGAAATATGATCTTTATTTTCTAAATGTGCTTTACTATTGACAAGTGGGATCATTAAAATCACTGTTTGTTCTCATTAATGTGTGGGTGGTTGGCAGGAATTAGAGATTATTTAATATCACATAGTGGTTAGCAATTCAAAACCTGTACAGTTTGAAGATTGCACTATTGGGGAAAACAGGAAGAATAAATGCAAGGCCACTATTTTGTAAAAAAAAAAAAAAAAACAAAACACAGACACAAAGCTTTTAAACTCTGAACATGTATTTTAAGCTCTTTGTACAATATCTCTTCCTTGAAATAACAAAGAGTTAAAAACATTTATTAAATATATGTTTGAAAAAATACATATGTAAATATAATAATGTTTTTCCAAAGCTGTAAATGTTAGAAATGAAATTGGTAAGATATTAGCAGTAACATGAAAGTTGACTTAATCTTATATAATAAAGAGAAAGCCATTTAATTAGTTGAATATAGATTTTAATAAAACCAAAATTTTTAAAATTTTCACTAAATCTCATGTTACCTAACTTCTTCAGTACCTTTTCAAAAGAACCCAAATATGTAAATAAAAGCAAAAACTATAATTGCATGTTATAATGTATATTAAACCACATTTATATCAATGTGAAATAGTTCATAAGGACTAACTTTATTGATTATGATAGCATTTACACAAATTTATAAAGTAAATTCTCTAATATGATATGTAAGTAATTATGAAAACTAAGTCCTAATGTTTGTATGAATCTTAGTGTTAAACATACTTCTAATTCCAGAATAGGAAGATGCATAAGGACTTTTCAGCCTTTTATTTATTCTGCCCTGTGTTTGTCCACACTGCCAGTGGTATTATTCTTCAATACATTTCATTGTAATTTTTAAATGAAATGTATCAGAATCTCATAAGGAAAATTTTTGTAAACACTTCTACACATATCCTTGAATTAAGGATATCACAGTTCATAACTGATTTGAAAAAAATGTCAGTGTATCACTCATTCTTATTAGATCATTCATCTTTCAAAACTACTGTTTTTCATTTAGTCTAAAACATGATTAATATTGCTTACATAGCTACTTCTCCTAAAGGTCACATGTGGTTCACCACACACGAACGCTTAGCAAGACCTGATCCTCATCATAGAGAGACTTTAGTCTGTAAATGGCTCACCTGGAAGAATGCTATAACAGGAGAAAAATTCAATGTTTCAATATGTGCATTTATCAGCAATATTTCAAATCTTAATATTTCAAAATGCAAGGAAAATATTATTTCAATTTTATTAGCAACTAGTTCTTACTTGATATTTTGTATGTATTTGCTGACAGTTTTCTTGTTACATCTTTCTCTGTACTAGCCCTAACACTCCATCGGTTGGTAAGTTCTTTTCACCACATAATTTTGAGGAGGGGGGAAAAAAAGAAAAAAACTTTTCGGATAGGCATATCGAGTTAAAAATATTGAAGTTATCAAAGAAGATTAAGAAAGATGAGACTGGTGATGGAAGAAAAGGGAGAGGGATGTTGAGAGAAATAAATATATGACCGAGAATATAAGTAGCGTAAAGAGGGAAAAACCTAAAAAATGCATTTAAACATCTTCCTAATTTCAGTATTATAGCAAATGTATAATCAAGATTTCCATATTCATCTCTTTTAACTAGATATGTGCTCTACTCTTAGTTGCATTTCTAAACCACTATAGGTATTAAACAGCAATTTACATGTGATTTGCATTTTTTTTGTACTTGTGGTTTTGGTAAGTTTTCCAAACCTAATGACTGTTCCTTTGGCCAGCAACATAAATGCTATAATCACACAATTATTGTGCTGGGAACAGTTTAATTCAGCATTTTGTTCTCAACCACAGAACAATTACTCAACAATTTTGGTTAACCAGACTAGCTAGCTGCCTGGAGAGAAAGAGAAATATTCACAAGATCTATTGTCTTACATAAAGGCAGCTACTAGATCTGCTGGAACTTCTTAGCATTGGTCTGCTAACTTCTCTTCAGGATCTTTTATGTACCTCTTCTATGAAAAGGACAAACTGCAGGTTTTCCTTTAAGAACTTGCTATTTGTTCAGTTATTTTAATTGTACATTGGCATATTTTTAAAAGAACTTGAGGTTTTGGTGTGTCTAGAAATATAGGCCTATAGATAAATGTACTTTAAAAATTTAATATAATGACAGCTAATACAAAGAACTGCAAATACAAAAGTATAAGTTCAAAACTCTTCCTTACAGGTGTCCCGTAGTGCTTAAAGTGATGGTAAAGGCTTCTGAACTGTGGGCGATCTCATCTGTCATTAAAATTACATGACTTCCTACCTGTGCAACTGACTTAATGTCAACCTTCATTCTATATTTTTAATTTTTAAAATAGAAATGAAGGCCATTAACATAATCATGGCTGTTAAAGTTCTTTTTGTATTCTTATTTTGTTTAATATTAATTTTAATCTATCAGAATGGAAAAGTATGGGCTAAGCATATCACTATAAAATACTTAGAGATAAAGCATCAAATAATTTATTTACCTGTGTAAAATGTACATTGAAATTATCATCTTCCTTGAATATTTCTCACAGTACAGACAACTATTATACTAGCACTATGTCATACTTCATAGATTTTGAACCTACTGAGAAACAAAGTAGTCTACGGTGAACTGAGCCAATGAATAGTCAAGGGTGGTAGTGGAGGAAAATAGGCAATCCTAAAAGAAAGAGGTCTCCTTTTATCTCCCATTGTTTTTTTTCCTAGTCTCTTTCTTTGTTTTCTTCTCTTCTGTTTCATCTTTCCATTTTCCTGCTTTTTACTTTAAAGAGTAGATAGGGAAAAGGTAAAGAAATTATAATTTCATAGTTTGAAAAATCCTAACTTATGGTAAACAGAGAAACTATGGTTTTTCCATGTAAAGATACCTTGAAAACCAGAAAAGAGCTCAAGTATAAAGATGGCCCCTTAATCAAAAGGTGAAGACAAAAGAGGACATGAGAATTCAGGCACCTTAACATTTTAATTGTGTGTGTCTATATATTTGAATGAACCAAGCAAAATAATGTAGTGAAATACATTGACAAGGGATTCTTTATGCCAAGATTATTCACTCACTGAAGAATGTCAGTGTACAAAAAGAACCTTATGTGCACTGGTTTCTCATTTTTTCAAGCTCCAAAAATCTTTTTTACAAACAAAATATAATACAGAACCTTAATCATGAAAGCTTAGCACGGAAAGCTCAGGCTCACCCATACCAACCAGGTCTTCCCTCTTAGTACCATGATCCCACCCCAGGTCCCTCATGCTCCGGAGGAACTCCATGAACCTTACGAAATACTGTAAAAACAATTTGAAACTACTGATTACTACATGAAATACCGAAATCTGATGATACAGTTGATGTAGTAGAGAACACTGTGTCTAACACAATCATGTGCTCAGGTATTACGGTGTCATATAGACATAACTTGTAGTAATACACAAGCCAATTCCAACTTAAGAGTCTTTATATCTCCTAAGTAAAAATCCAATCAAGCACAAAGATTTTCTATACAATAGTCACAGAATTAATTTCCTTTTAAGCATGAAATTCATTTATCATATTGTATGAATTTCTGGTATAATTTCTAATTTTTTAATCCAGGTATTGAAATGAGCTATAATTAGAGAACAAACATTTGTAGAACACAGTATAGTCTATAAAAAGAGAATGCTGAAATAGTATCAGGTTCTTTTGAATGAAAATAACTAAACTTAGTGCAAAATTTATGCTAAAAAAATGAGCCAGATACTAATTCAGAATGAAAAAATTGGCTATATCCTTGCCACTTCCTGGTTAATTTGGCTGAGGGCCAATTTTCCAATATTATGACCATCCTGTAGCCCCAGTAAGTGTTTTATTTATTTATTTTTGTACTGAATTAAAATATCAGCTTAAGAAGGGAAAATGTGAAATGGATGACATATTTTAGAACAGCTTCTCCCAGAATACAAAAATATTCCCCAACTCAAAACTGAAACAAATAGTAGAACTACCAAGCAATGCCAATTGGCGACTCTCTAATGCCATTCAAACGTTGCAAATACTGGGCTCTCAAACTGATTTTAATTATGCAAAAGAAAACTAGGAAATGGTTCAAATATCAATTGCTTTCACAGAAATACAAGTTCTCTTTTAAGAAAAGCATATGACATATCTTTCCTATATCCTATAAAATTGCAGTAATTACCTGTTCAGTTGTTTCTTTGAGTAGGGCAGTAGCAGAAAGGGGGTTTCTCTTCTGTAGTCATCAAGACTATGACTCTCAAAAATTATTATTGATACAGAACAGAAAATATGTGAAAATAGATATATTTACTACTAGAGGAGACAATAACACTGAATAAAACATAGTTCACTAAGTCTAGATACTTTTCCATTAGAACAAATTCCAGGGACAATTAAAAAGAGGTTTCTACTGATAGGCAGCCTTCATTTAAAAAGAGGGTCTCTGGTATCATTTTAATGTCAAGTAATATATGGACCACACTGTAAATTCAGTTTGCTACTGAAGATTTACTTTGCTTTGGATTGGGTGTGTGCAAAGACATTCTGTATCTTTTGTACTGAGATTCAATGAGGGAGCATAATGACTTCTAAATGTTTTCATACATACTATAAATATTCACTAGTCAGAGTAATACCACTTAACCTAAAAAATTGTCTGGCCTATGTGTGTCATCATTAAGGAAGGGAACTGGTAATTTCAAGGGAGAATTTTGTAAACCTAAGGCAAAATAATTTATGATCAAAATTATTGGAGTTCCTGAAATAAATGCTGAGGTCTAACAACATTTGGAAGTTTGTGTGTATGTGTGTGTGTGTGCGCGTGCGCATATGTATATACATATATATGTGTATACATATACACATATGTATGAATGTGTGTGTTAAATATACAGTATTTTATATATATAGTATGTATACACACAAAATATTACACTTACGATAGAAAATAAACGACAGCATTGCTTTTTTAAAAAAGCACTTTTTTGGATGAACTGAATCTAAAGGAAAACAACGTTTTCAATGACCTAACAAGCCTAACTAAACTTTCAACAAGCAAGGAATTCATAGAATTTTAAATATATTTAAACTCCTAAATAATAAATTTGAGCCTGCATAATGAGAGTCTGTTTTTCAACGGGAGTCATTCATTCACAGAAGCCATGGGGCCTGTGGCTGGCTTATGGTAGCGCTCCAAATCAGTAGTCACACAACAGAGAGCTTATATGATTGCAATGGGCCATATCCAGTAAAACCGCCTAAACATACTATAAATAATGGGCTCGTTCTGTAATAATTTAGAAAGAACCACTTATAGCTGCATAACACATATTACCATCTCTACAATGGCTAAAATGAAGCACCGGGAACTATTTCCTCTGAATCAATGTGTTATCAAGTAGTGATAGTTTGCTTTTTTTCATTTTAACAAAAAAAGTTTCGGGTTTCAATCAGCCTGCCACTGATCACCTTTCATGTATTAGCATCTGCCCTAGAATACTCTAGACAACAGCACTGGTTCTATCTGTGCTTTCCTTTAAATCCTGATAATCCTTTAAGAACAGCTGGACCTTTGGGTCCCAAACACAAACTCTGTAGATATGTTTGGCTACAATTATGCTGATTCTCTACTTACATCTTGCTTGCAAATGTCTTTTATATGGTTCTTTGGGGCTCTGAAGTAGAATGGCCTGACATCATCAATTCAACAATACAATGATATAGTTCTCATCTCAATTATAATGTGATATTTAGTCACCCCTAATACTGAGCTGCACTTAGAAAATTATTTTTTAGACATATGACAACATTAATGACACGTTTCCAACTACACTGTATCATTAAATAATCAGGAAGTAACATCTTCAGTTAATCAAATGGTTTTTAATACACTCTCGGTATTGGAAACACTATAAATTTTACATTTTACTTAAGCAATTTCAGTGAGCAGCAAGAACAGCAACACGTTCTTCCAGTGTAAAATAATTTCATCAGATTCATCTGACTACATAATAATAAACATTTTAAAATGGCAATAATTGACATCAATTGGGTCTCACTTTTGCCATTTTTGTATGAATCATTCTATCATTAACTAGAAAATCTCAATATACCCACAATAATGTAAATATTACATATATGCACTACACTATAAGATCTATGAGGTCACGGATTGTGTTTCTTGTTTACAATTCTATCTTTTCTATTTGAAGGAGTATATGAAAGAGTAGGTGTTTAATAAATGTTGAATGAATGACTAAATAGATGAGAGCATATCTTTTTAATAAAATGATCAGCAAATTTCTTATGACTTTCCCCATCTATCCCATTATTTCATAAGCATCTCTTTAAGAAAATTATTATCTGATAGAAAACCCTAAGCTAGTGTAAATCCCCAACTCTTCATTCCTACATATTTCCAATGTCGGTAAACAGAAATGAAGATCCTCTTTGTCTCTTTCTCCCACTATTCATAGAGCTGATAACTGGTTTCCACTCAGCCACTAGGTATACCCAACATGCAAATTTCCCCATCTTAGAACCTCTCAACAATATCTTATCCTAAAATATTGAGGCACTAATTTCTCAACCTATCGAGTGGCCTTGACTGAATTCCCTCCTACCTTCTCATGCCTGCTTTGTTTGCTCCCTTTGGTGCCTTACTAACATCTGAAGATTCCCAGTTCCCTACCTACACCAGCTTGCCAGGATCTCAATGGCCTTCTAAATTTAGTCACTCCTCCTGAAATGTACCTCTCCTAACTTCACTGACTCACTCCTACTCATCTTTTTGGAACTCATCTTGGTTCGACTTCCTCCAGTAAGCCTTCCTTAGCTCCTGAATCCTGATGCTTGTCTTCCTCCCCAACTTGGCAGACTGGGAAAAGGGGCACACTCTCACACTGTTACACACACCACAAAGAATTGCAAATACTCATTTTCTCTGTCTTCCAACTAGACTGAGCATCTTGAGGGCAGAGCTCAGAGTACAGTAGAATCAATGGAGAGTTGGTAAAGGATTTCAAGCATGGTAGAGACTCTTCCTTCTAGAAAGACCAATTTCGGAGCAATGAATAAGGGAAATTTGGAGAGGCAGCCAGGCGAAACGCAAGGAGGCCATTTGGAAAGGTACTGAAATGACCGTGTAAGGGAGGATATGGGCATGAAACAAGGCAATAACAATGGGTGCAGCAAGATTCCTAAATTCTTTCTTATGTCAAACTATTGTTTTCTGTCTTGTTTAAGATTGTCACAATTCTAGTCTTCAAAGCAATATGAAGAATATTTTTTTTTTGCTTGAAACCGCCTCTGGTTTTAGTTAAGGCTATATTAATTCACAGAATGAATTATAGAGTAGTCTCTCTTCCTACTGTCTTAACAGTATTTGGACCTAGTGTTTCCTCGTGGGAAAGTTTTAAACCCCTAAGTAAATTTATTTAATGGTTATAAGACCATTCAGGCTTTCACTTTTCTATTAGTAATTAGTTTCTATATATTATAATTTTTCCTAAGTTTGCCTAATTCTTTTAAAATTATTAGCAAAAGGTAATCTTACAGTTGTATTATAATTTTAATCTTTGCTATTGCTAAATTTGATTTCCTTTTTATTCTTTGTATTATTTGTCTTTTTTCTTATTAGTGATAAAAATTTCACCAAAGATTTGTCTATTTTACAACTTTGTTAAAATTAAAAAAAACACCCTTTAGTTCTACTAAACCAAGTCGAAACATGATTTATGACCTAGTATATAAACAGTTCTTAAAAAATCATATTGCATATGTGTGTGTGAAGAATATTTATCCTCTAAATATTGAATCTGGGTTCCAAAAATTTCTACTAGATCAAGCTTTTCATTATTTTTTCAAATATTCTGTCTCTAACAATATTTTATTTTCTTGACCTTCCAATAGTTGAGAGAGGCATGGTAAAGTTTTCCACAATGACCATTTGTTTCACAATTTTTCCCTGTAGTTCTACCAGTTTGTCCTTATACAATCTGAGGATATTTCCTTACATGCATTCTAGTTTAGAATGGCAATATCTTCCTGGTAAATTAAAACTTTTATCATTATGTAGCAACCCTCTTTATCCCTATGATACTTTTTGGCTTAAAGTCTATTTTTTCAGATATTAATAGAGTTCCTTAGCTTTCTCTAGATTGCTTGTTGTCTTTTTATTGTTCGTTGACCTTTGAACTTTCTATTTTCATGTGCTTCCTTTTATGTTTCTCTCAATAATAGCATAGGGATAGTTTTATTTTTAATTCAATTTCATCAACTATTTCAAGCTATATTTACTTTAATTACTTACATATTTTGAATTTGTTTCTACTAACTTACTTTTTGTTTTCTATTTGCCCAGATTTTTAAAATGCTTTTTCTTACTTTTGCTTAATGCTTATTTATTATCATTATCATGGAGTTTTATGATTGTTGTTCTGTTTTGCTTTGCTTTTTCCTGCCATTTGTTTAGAGGGCATATATTTTTTTATTTGTTTTCTTTTAGTAGTTACCCTTGAAGGTTTACCATAAACTTAGCTCAAAAATCTGAAGTTAACATCCATTACCCACCCCAAATAAAAGAATATAAGGATATTTCAGTTCTAATCATTGCCTCCTATTTTTTATTCTACAATATGTTTGCCTTTTTTCAATCATACAGTTATAAATTATGACCATTTTTCACAGAGACTTAGAGTTATTGCAATGTTTAATTCCTCTGCTTTCCATTGATCCTTGTATCTATACATTCATTTTCCTTATTCTGAATTGTATCTTTTAGAAGATCATTTAGTAAAGATAGCAGTAAGCTTATTATTTAGGCAATAAAATTATTATTTTGCCTTTTACAAAAGCATATTGATTTTGCTTTTATTCTTGGAATATGTAATCACAGTAGTCCTCAATTTTAGGCTAATAGTTACTTTTTTATCGTATTATTTTATAGACTTATGGCTTCTATGAATATGTTTGAGATATCTAACTATTTTGTCTACTTATCAGATTTTGTAAATGATCTGGCTTTTCCTGACTGTTTTTAATATCTTGTCCTTTGGTATTTTGCATCTTTAAACAAAGTGTCGGTGAAGCTGGGCGTGGTGGCTCATGCCTGTAATCCCAGCACTTTGGGAGGCTGAGACCTGAGGATGTTTTGAGGCCAGAAGTTCGGGACAAGTCTGGGCAGCATGGCAAGCTCCTGTCTTTACAAAAATTTTAAAAATTAGCTGGGGGTAGTGGCATGTGCCTATAGTCCCAGCTATTTGGGAGGCTGAGGCAGGAGGATCCCTTGGGCCCAGGAGTTCAAGATTACAGTGAGCCATGATTGCTCCACTGCATTCCAGCCTGGGTGACACAGCGAGAACCTGTCTCTAAATAAAAATAAGTATCTATGAGTGAATTTTTTAAAATTTATACCACTTGAAAATACTATGCTTCATGTATCTAGATTCTTATGTCCTTTATCAGTTGTAGAATTTCAGCTATTGCCTCTTTAAATATTAACTCTCATCCATTGTCTCTGTTCTCATATTCTGGGGCTCCGATTAAATATGTAAAAACTTTTCAATCTATTTCTTTTAACCTCATTTTCATATTTCTCATCTGTGTTTCTCTGCAATCTAGCTAATTTCAGATTTCTCATCCAGCTGATGAGTTTTCTCTTTAACTGTGTCTAATAAGGAGCTTACTCCAGCCATTAAAATTAATTTTTTGGAGTCAGCTTTACAGAGATATATTAATAATTTACATAAAATAAAAATTACAATTCTTATGTGAAAAACTTACAAAATTTGGACAATCATATACAATCACATAATCACCAACAACACAATAACAACATAGAACAATGCCTTCAACACAACGACCCTGTGACCCCTTTTGGAGTCAATCCTTTCTACCCATCACACAACAACTAATATACACTTTTTATCACTATAGTTTTGCATTTTATAAACACAAATGGAATAATATAGTATGTAGTCTTTTGTTTCTGGCTTATTTCACTTTGCATAATACTTTTGAGATACATCCAAGCTTTGTGTGTATAAGCAGTTTGTTCTTTTTTAATGCCAACTGCTTTTTCATTGCATGCATATACCACGGTTTATCCATTCCCCTAGATGGTTAATATCTGTGTTATTTAAAGTTTGGAGACATTATGAATAAATTCCTACAAACACTCATATAAAAGTTTTACTGTGGGCATATATTTTCATTACTCTTGGAAAAAGAAGTGGGAGTAGGATTGCTGGTCGTGTGGTAAGTGTGTGAAATTTTACAAAAACCTACCAAAATGTTTTCCAAAGTCGCCATGCCATTCTGAATTCCCACTAGCAATATAGAAGACTTTTGGTAGACCCACAATCATTTTACCTATGGTATGGTCACTCATTTTGATTTTAGCCATTCTTATGTGTGTGCTGGCATCTGACTGGCTTCAATGTGCAACTCTCCAATGATTAATGACGAGCACATTTTCATGTTTGTTTGCCATCCTCTTATCTTCTTTGGTTAAAAGTTTGTTCAATTCTTTTGCTCATTTTCATTGAGTTACTTCTCTTATTGTTGAGTCTAAAGAGATCGTGATATTTTCTGAATACAAGTCCTCTCGGATAAATTTTGCAAATATTTTCTGTCACTCTGTGGCTTGCTTTTTCATTTTCTTTATAGTGCTAAAATAATCAACAAAAGGTTTTAGCATTGGTGAAGCCCAATTTATGATTTTTTTCTTTTATAGTTATTGCTCTTTTGGGGGTGGTATTTAATAATCTTGACCTATCCCAAGGTCACTAAATAATGCTCCTGTTTTCTTCTAGATGATTTATAGTTTTATCTCATACTTTGGTCTAAAGATCCATTTTGAGTTAATTCTTGTGTATGGCGTGAGAGAACAGTTGCTATTCATTTGTTTGCATATGGATATCCAATTGTCCCTAAACGATTTCTTGGAAAGATTATATTTTCCTATTGAATTGCCTGGGTACCTTTGACAAAAATCAATTGAAAACACATTGTATGTGTATATTTCTAGATTCTCTGTTCTGTTCCACTGATCTGTACATCTGCCATTATGCCAACACCACATTGTATTGATTAGCATAGCATAAAAATAAGCTAAAATCGGCAAGTGCAAATCCTCCAACTTTGCTCATCATTTTCAAAAATGCTTTGAATTTCCATAAAAATTTTAGAATAGGCTTGTCAATTTCTACAAAGAAATATTCTTTGATTCTGAAGACAGCAAATCTACTGATAAATTTGTGGTGGAGAAGTAACATCTTAAAACTATTGAGTTTTCCAATCCTTGAATGTGGCCTATCTCTCCATTTCTTTAAGTCTTCTTTAAATTCTCTCAGCAGAAGTTTTGTCATTTTCATCATGTAAGTTCTGCATATATTTTGGCAAATTTACTCCTAAGTTTTTCATATTTTTGATGAAGTTTTAAATGTTTTAAAACATTTCAGTTTCTGGTTTTTTTTTCAGTATAAATATGGTTTATTTCTAGAAATGATTTATTTTGAGCATTGACTTTATATCCTATATCCCTGCTAAACTCACTATTAGTTTTTTAATAGATTCCTTACACTTTTCCACATAGATGATCCTATGATTCGTGAATAAATACAGTTTAGTTTTTTCCTTTTTGATCTGCACGCTTTTATTTATTTTTGTTGATGTACTGCACTGGAGGCTAGGATCTTCAATACAACGATGAATAAAAATTTTAAGAGTGGGTAATCTTAGGGGGAAAATGTTCAATATATCAAAATTAAATATGAGGATAGTTGTAAGCTCTTTTTAGAAACATAGATTGTTTACACTTTTCCACATAGATGATCCTATTATTTGTGAATAAATACAGTTTATTTATTACTTCCTTTTTGATCTAAATGCCTTTATTTATTTATTTTTGTTGTTGCTGATGTACTGCCCTGGAGGCTGGGACCTTCAGTAAAATGATGAATAAAAATTTTAAGAGTGGGCAATCTTAGGGGGAAATTGTTCAATATTTCAACATTAAATATGAGGATGGTTGTAAGTTCTTTTTAGAAATCCTTTATCAAGTTGAGAAAACTTCCTTCTATTCCTAGTTTGCTGAGATGATTTTATCATGAATAGGTGTTGAATTTTTCTGCATTTATTAAGGTGATTATTCCACTGGTAATCTATTTGTAATAGATAATTATTTTATTAATCTGGTGAATTACCTTAATTTATTTTTGGATGATAAACCAACCATGCATTTCCAGTAAAAATACCACTTAATCACAATGTATTATTCTTCTTATATATTACTGGGTTTAGATTGCTAAAATTGGAGGAAATTTTACATCTCTATTTGTGAGGGATACTGTTCTATGGTTCTTTCCTTGACATATCTTCATGTGGTTTGGGGAACTATTCATTCCTGTTTTATTTTCTGAAAGTCTGTGTAGAATTGGTTTTGGGGGGTTTGTTTGTTTTTACTTAAATATTTGCTATAGTTCACCAGTTAAACCACCTGGGCCTGGAATATTCTTTGCAGAAATATTTTTAACTGATAATTCAATTTCTTTACTAGTATAGAGGTATTCAGGGCACTCATTTTTTCTTGAGTGAGCTTCAGTAGTTTGTCTTTCAAAGAAGGCATCTGTTAACTCTAAGTTGTCAAATTCATGGGTTTGGAGTTTTTCATAACAGTCTCTTGTTGTTTTATGATCTGTAGAATCTGCAGTGATGTCCTTTTCCACATTCCTGTGTTTTCCCAGTTATGTCAACTTTTTTTTTCTCGAGCAGTCTAGTTAGAGGTTTATTAATTTTATTGATATCAAAGAGCCAACTTTTAAATTCACTTTGTTCTCTCCCATTTTACATTTTATTTATTACTACTCTTTATTTTTTTCTTTGGGTTTAATTTTCCCTTGCACATCTCTTTCTAATTTCTTAAGCAGGAAGCTTAGGTAATTGATTTTAAACCTTTCTATTTATCTAATATAAATATTAAATGCTATACATACACCTCTGAGCACTGCTTTAGCTATGTATCATGAAATTTGTAATTTGTTATGTTTTCATTTTCATTCAGTTAAAAATATTTTGTCATTTTTTCTTGTGGTTTCTTCTTTAACTCATGGGTTATTTAGAAGTGTTTTATTTAGTTTTCAAATAAATTGGGATTTTCCAAATATTTGCTTATTGACTTCTAATTTAATTCCACTGTGATCATAAAAATAGCTTAAATTATTTTAATCCTTTAAAATGTATTAAAACTTTTAATGACTGAGAACATGATCTGCTTGGTAAATTTTCTATGTGCACATTAAAAAATAATTATTCTATTGGGTTCTATAAATGTTAATAAGGTCAGGGTGGTCAATAGTGTTACTCAGCTCTTAATAATACTTCAACTTCTTCTTTAATCAATTATTGAGAGACAATTCTTGAAATATACAAGTGTAACTGTGAATTTCTCTTTTTCTTCTGTTAATTCTGTTTATTTTCATTTCATGTAACTTGGAGCTCTGTTAGTGGGTGCATAAACATTCAGAATTTTTATATTCTCTTGATGAACTGCCCTAGTTATAATTATGAAATGATTCTTGTTATCCTTGGTAATACTCCTTGCTCTGAAATCTACATTGATACCACTACAGACATTTTAGGTTTTTTTTTGATTAGTATCTGGGTATCTTTTCCTGACTCTTTGCTTTAACTATCTATGTCTTTATATTTAAAGTGGTCTCCTGCAGATGACAGACATATCGGTGGGTCTTGGTTTTTTTTTTTTTAAACCTAATCTGACAATCTCTGACTTTTAATTACTGTGTTTAGATCATTTATCTTTAACATGATTAATGGCATGGGTGGAAATAAATCTACAATCTTGCTATTTGTTCTCTGTTTCATTTGTTGTTCATTCCCTTTTTATTTCTTCTCTTCTTTTGGAGTATTTTTATAATTCCATTTACTCCATTATTGGCTTATTAAGTATTTCTTTTTATTTTGTTTTATTTTAGTGGATGCTCTATTTTATTTAACGTATTACAGTCTACTTTAAATGGTATCACATCAGTTCATATATAATATAAGAAGAATCTTATAACAATTTACTTTCTCTGTATGGACATGTCTTCTATCTCTGGCTGCTTTTAAGGTTCTCTCTTCATCATTGCTTTTCAGTAATTTGACTATGTTTCTTTTGCTTGAGGTTCTTAGATAAATGGGTTTATAGTTAATAAAATATTTTTAAATATTTTGTATACTATTTCTCTAAAGATTTTTTTCTGCCTCCCACTTCCCTCACTCCAGCTCATTATACTCTGTTTATTATCAGCCTTTTTGTTTTATTTGTGAATAGTTTCTATTGCTATATTTTCAAATGCAATAATCTTATCTTCTGCAGTTTCTAATCCTATCCAATATATTTTTCATCTCAGATGTTGTACTTTTCACTCCAGACGTTCAAGCTGGGACACTTTTATAGCTCCCATTCATTTCCTCATCATGCTCTTGAATATAGTAAATATATTTGTAACAGCTGTTTTAACATCTTTGTCTACTGATTCTAACATCTGTGCTGTTTTGGTTTTGTTTTTATTGACTGATTTCTCTCCTAATTGTGTGTTATTATTTTCTTGCTTCTTTATATGCATGCTATTAATAATTTTTAAACAAATGATAAATGTTTTGAATTTTGTCTTCTTTTTTTTTGTAATCCTTTTATTTTGGGGGTTTGTTCTGGGATGCACTTTGTTTACCTGGGAACAGTCTGATCCTTTCAAGTCTTACTTTATACCTTTCCTTTAGGTCAGGTCTAGAATAGCTGTTAAACTAAAGTTAATTTGGTTCCCCTACTGAACCAATACCCTTCCTGAAGATTAAGTCCAATGTTCCATATATTAGGAGTCTTATCGTGTTGGCTGGTGGAAATACAAAGTATTCCTAGCCCCATGTGAGAAACTGGGGATTATTGTTTCTGCCAGCTCTTTTCCAAAGGTTCCTTACCTGGCTTCATTAGATTACATACATATGCACTGATCACTGTTCAGCGCTACTGAACTAGTTGTTTTGTCAAGCTTGAAGACACCCACTGTGGTAGTTTATTTTTAAAATAGTTGATGCCCTACTTTACAGGGTCCCTGTAGGAGAATTTTTCTTCCCATACCACTGATGTCAGGCTCAGGCTTAGCCCATGTGACTTGCTGTGGCCTATAAGACATGAGAAGAAATGATATGTGTAATTTCTGAGAAATATTTTAGGAGCCATTGCATATTTCTGCTCCAAACTTTTTTCTCTCTGCTGTTAGACTATCATGTCCCAGACTAGAGCTGCACTTTAAGCCTTGATCTTGGATTGAAGAGAACATGAAGCAAAGCTGCAACTGACATACAACGAATTTAACATGAGTAAAATTTATATCTCTAAAATTTTGGCTTTTTTTTTTTTTTGTTATTGTAGCATAACTTAATCTAAGCATAATGAAGGAGTCTTGGGTTAAGTACCATCATATTATGGGTGACCTAAAGCTTATTCTTTGATCCTAAAGTTGATATTTGTATTTGACTGCAAGTAAGCCCAGCTTTTGTGTTAGCTTATTGTGGTCAGTAGTCTATGTTCTGGACTGATCTTAAAGATTTTTCTTATTTTTATCTGTCAAGATTTTTCCTTTAATTCTCATAAGAGCAAAAATGTATTAAAAAGTATTGCTATCCAGAAACTAGTTGTTTTGTGAAGCTTGCAGAGTCTTTGAGCACTCATTCCTTCACAATGCTATAAGTAAAAGCAATTTGGGGTGTGGGGAGTAAAAGTTAAGCATACTCTCTTGGTCATGAGGACTCCAAAAAACTCTCTCCTTTGGATAGTGGCCACTGTGATTTTAAATGTTAAAACATGACAGAGAGGGTAAGAGTAATCAAACCTTTTCCCGCTTAATGAAGTAAGGAATGGGTTATATAAACATGTAGAGAAGGCCGGGCGTGGTGGCTCATGTCTGTAATCCTAGCACTCTGGAAGGCCAAGGCTGAAGGATCGCTCAAGGTCAGGAGTTCAAGACCAGCCTGAGCAATAGTGAGACACCATCTCTACTAAAAATAGAAAGAAATTAGCTGGACAACTAAAAATATACAGAAAAAATTAGCAGGGCATGGTGGTGCATGCCTGTAGTCCCAGCTACTTGGGAGGCTGAGGCAGAAGGATTGCTTAAGCCCAGGAGTTTGAGGTTGCTGTGAGCTAGGCTGATGCCACAGCACTCTAGCCCAGGCAACAGAGCAAGACTCTGTCTCAAAAAAATAAATAAATAAAAAATAAAAATAAACATGTAGAGAAGAATCAAGGTGACAGAAATTATTGAAGCCAAGTAAAACGTATGAAACTAGATTACCCAGAAAATAGGGAATAGCCAAAATGAATTCTTCTTCAGTCTGCTGTGGTTATTTATCATTAAATGTTTTTATTATGTTGATAGCTAATTAAAGTTTCAAAAGCCTCTAATAGAAACATGTACATATGTCTCAGTATTAAAACTTTTTATGGAGAATTTAAAGGTTTAAAAGTTAAAATTTACTATTTTCACTAAACTATTTTTCTTATTTTATCTGCAATTTCCTTATGAAAAAGAGATTTTTGAATTGCCTCAAGGAATTTCAGGTGGCCTATTTAGACTTCTCTGTTACGCTTTATCATTGCAATTATAATTTTATTTTATTTTGATCTAACTTTCTAACCACTCTGAAAAGAAACTGTGGTAATGCTCAGCATGTGCCAATACCTGTGGCACAGCAACCACACGTTTTCTTACCTCCAAGAGACCTAATATAGCCACAAATCACAAACAAATGTTTATTCACAGAAATTGGAAAAACAGAAATTAGAATTTTGGGGTCTCTTGGAAAACTTTTTGTTAAATAAAAAACATCCCTTATTTATTTTTATTAACATTGTTTATCACTCTCTCTGAATCTTTTTCTATCTTCATCAGAAACACAGTAATGGATAACTCACATAATTGAAAAATTAAACTAACATGTAAATTGTTTAATTCATCTTTATAAACATATCAAGTTCAAATACCATCTTTATTTCCCAACTAACATTTAAAACTAGCAGCTAATTATTAATTCCTTCAACCCTGGCTATTTCATCAGCCAACCTTATTATTGTATAAATATCTAAAATGTAAACAAGACTTTTAATAGAGGTTATATTCCAGTGAAAACATTTTTAGAACCCCTAGCAAGAGTGTATTTGTACTGATATGCAACCTCCTCTCAACATCCTAGTAACTTGTACTGGCTCCCTCCAACCATTATCACCACCCACCGGGGATAGGGGGTGGGTGGGGAAGGCTTGGTAGGTTAAAACCAAAAGATTTTGACATGCTCTTCCATTTCTCTTCTAATTCCATGTGTTGTCATATATTCTTTTTCCACACCCAAAAACACACTAAATTATACCAGTCCTTAAAAACACTGGAAGTTGGTATTTGGCATTCCATAGGCTAAAAATAAATACTACCCTTGAGTATTCTAGTAGCAGATTGCTGAGTAACAAAATATAAGTGGGAGAAAAAACTTAAAGATTTATCTCATGGAATACATAGCTGATAATCTAACTCTAGCCTCTTGCTTTTGCATATGGCTGAAACAGATTCGTATCTTCTAATTTTCTCTCTTAAGTATAGTAATACATGTCTCCACCAGTTTTTATTAAATACTCATATTTCAGGATGCTTGTGTTTAGTGCCTACATGCAATATTAAATAATATAAAAGATGAGTAGTATTTAAGGTGAAGATCAGGAGATTGAATCTTTTGAAAGTTATCTTTTTAAAGCTAAATCTAATTTTAGGCAATTTATGTCTGAGTATACATTCATTTCTATGTCTCAAAAGATGAACCCCCCCCAAAAAAATATTTACCAACTAAAAGGTCAAATCCACTTTGATTCATACTCATCAAAGTTGGGTATTTAATTGAGTGGTGGTAGTTACTAATTATATTTGGATGTGAACCAAATGAAGCTATTTGTTCATTAAAACTAGAGAAACCATATTTTACTTTGACTGAAAACAACACTTAAATATTAACTCCTGCTGATACCAATGGGAATCCTGAATAGAGTTCAAGCACAGTCTTTGGCCCTGGCATTAATCCTAAGTCTCTTGAAATGATAAGAAAAAAAATTTTCAGAAAGGATTGTTGCACAAACAGTAAAATTCCAGATTCTGTATTATTTTGTCATGCATAAATTATTACCACCAGTGAGTTAAACTCATTCTGAAGGGAAAGGAATCAAAAAGAGAAAATGTATATGTGTGTGTGTGTGTGTGTGTGCGCTCACACATGCATGTATGTTTGTGTATGGAGTAATCAAATAGATAAAGTGATCATATAGTTTAAATGTAAAAGAATTCACTCATCTTTTCTAATCTAACAGAAAAGGCCACAATGAGTGCAAGCTTTCAGAATTTCTCAAGAAACCAAAGATCTTATTATAATTTGCAATTGTCCATGGGTAACTGCACATTCATTTGAATTCCTGAAAGACTGAATCTTGTAAAGAGAACAAGATGGGCCCATATTAAAACTTTTAATGACTTTAGTAAAAAAAGGTGGAACTTTGCAGCCAGCTGGCTCCATACCGAAAGCCAGGCTGCACAGCTTGAACTTAAAGCTATCTTAACATAATGAATAAGTGCCAATAATTAGCATATGTAGTGTGAACAGGTTTGCTGGCACAAGCAAGTGAAAAACTCCAAGGTAAAGTTATTATTAGGGAGTAATTAGCTCTGTGAAGTAAATGAGTGAAACAATAGCTGCCAGCACTGACAATATGGCTAACATCTGACTATGTGGAAGATAACATTGTAAAGTATTGCTCCCTGAGCTAGAATCTGTTAATAACCATATGTTAGTGTAATTAATGCAGAGTCTTTCTGACCTGTTGTCACATAAGAACAATACTTTCTTGGAAACATTCAAACAGGCAGTCCCACACTCTGGGTAAGAAATAATTGTGAAGTTGCTTACAAACAACTCTTACATCTTTTTTTAAATGAAAAAAAAAAAATCGGTGAGTGAAAAAGCTGAAGGACAGAGAATTAGATGAGGTAAAATTGTTTCCCATCTGACATCCCAGACACTAAGAAGTCAACTTCAGTGGAATGAATCCTTCGAGGTGACTGAAATTCAGTACATAGTTGGACAGACTAAATTAGAGATAGACAAAGTGATTCTTAATATAACATTTTTGAGCTATATACCAAAGGCTCCCCCTTCATTTCTTGGGGAAACACAAACACACACATACTCACCATGATACAGTTTGAAAAATGTTATCAAAACAATTTTAAGTTCTAATACTGTTAAGAACCTTTTACCCCTACATCTAAAATTCTCAGGAACAAGGACTGCATGTTATTCACCCATCTTTTACTGCCTATGAATGTTAATAGTATTTTGCAAATACTATGTTCAGTAAGTATTGGTTAAATGTACAGGACACTTTTGCATTGTCAGTAATTTTGGCAACACAACTAAAAATAGATTGTGCATTAATATATGTGATTTTAAAAAGGCAGTCAGATAATACTATAATAGATAGCAGTAGGCAGACTACATGGCTTTTTCCATTAAATACTTAATTATCATTAACCTTCTTCTTCTGCTTCCTATCTTCCTTTTCTATTTCCTGCAACACCACCTCCTCCTCTAATACTTTTGTATATGTGTAAAGTTTTTATTATTTTAAGTGCTCTCATACACAATACTTCACAATTATTTTCTATGCCTACGAGCTCATTAATGATCATCTTTCTATTAGTGGTGATAAGACTAACAGCCATATCTTGTTTAATCTAAATTTAAGGCTGGATATAGTGGCTCATGCCTGTAATCAGAATGCTCTGGGAAGCCAAGGTAGGAGGATTGATTGAAGCGAGGAGTTCAAGACCAGCCTGGGCCACATAGCAGGACCCCATCTCTACCAAAAATATTAAAATAAAGAAATAAAACAATTTTTTTTTAGATAACCTAAAGTTAATACCAAAAGAGTTGAAAAATTGCCATTAGATAATCCAAAATCAATTATTCTCCCTTATTTTGTCAATTATGTATAAATGTTTTCCTAAGAATTTACAAGGATATTCTCATAGAGCCATGGCCTTAAGGCATTAAAATTCCAGGCCCTGTAGAATATTTCTTTCTACCAGTTTGTATGTTTCTACAAATAATAAGGTAAGGACAATTTATAATGATACCTAGCAAAGCTGTTATTATCAGCAAAACATATTAAAACAACTGACAGAAATCTCAGGTCCCTGTGATATAATGAAATAAAAAAATAATTGATGACACTATGTATTTAGCTCCGGATGTATACATACATATACATACATATATACATATACACACATGCATGTACACACTCACCCCCAATATATACAGGTTACGTCTTGTTAAAGAAGAAAACAGAAGGCATTCATAGCATTTATTAGCTATACACTCTTGTAAAGAATTATTAGTGATATATATAATTCGCTATGAAAATTCAGGTAAATATATATGTTTGGTGTATTTTCATGATCATGAATGATTTCATCCAATATTAAATTGTATATTACAAATATAAAAGATATGTTACTTTAACATTTCTGGGTTTTAGCTAAATTTAATTTGCCTTGAATATTCTACCTATTCCAACAAAATTTCTCAAATATAGCTCATGAGGCAGAAACACTCACGAGCTAATTAATAAGCATTTCATATATTCTAAGATAAAGTGTGGTCATGTTCATCAATTCCTGTAGAAAGTTTCATAACTTTCAAATCTCAGCTGTGTTAAATCTTGATAATAAAAGAAAGGCTGAGATTTAATGGAGGCTTGTTAGTAACTTTTTCACCCTTTTTAGAGATGTAGTTTCTTTAGCAACGTTTAATACTTCACAGACTAAAGTGGCCACGTAAAAGAGTGCTGCGTGTTTGAGATCGCACACATTCATCTTCTCACTAAACATCTGTTTAAGGCCTGTGTGATCTACCTGTCAGCACTAGTGATCCATAAAGTGTTTGAACCTCCTGTCACAAACCTCTGAGCTGGTTTGATCAGAGGCTTTGTGCACACTAATCACTCCCTTTATCTTTCTAATGTTGAAGGGAAAAACACACACAGACACAGACACACACACACACACACACACACACACACACAGAGCAAGGCTGTCTTCTCAACCTGACTGTAATTAATCTTTCTGAGGGGGGACCTGCCTGGTTTGAAAAGGAAAGATCTGATGGGCTGCTGCTCTTTTTGTATAAAGGCCTTATTTTCCTACCAGGCATCTTTATACTTGGGTGGTACCCTTTACAAACCATCTTAACTGTGGCTCAGTGACAGTGAAACAACCTTCAGGATCACCTTATGAATGAACCTGTTGGTAACTTTACGTAAGAAAAGAACCAATAAAAGGGAGTTCTACAGGAGCTTGTTTAAATGATTCTCTCTTTTTAACTGCATGCAGGAAGAAAGGAGGCAGAATGTGAAGCGGTCTCCTTTTCATGTTCCTTGTAAGCTTCTTTCTCCACTAATAATCCCACTGCTACTTTTCTCTTGCTCAGTTGCACACAAATGTATCAAGAGCTGCAGGAGCTCCTAGAGAGGGAACATTTAACGTCTTTTTTTTTAACTGTTTAAAGTAATGCTTTATGCATCTTGCTTCTTACCACTATTTGCTTTTTATTGCTCTAAGTGAGATTAATGCCATGGTTGAAATAACTTGGAATGGCACTGATATTCAAAATGTAATGGACCATTCCCAAGGGACATAATCCCTTGCGTAACTGTTTAAAAACAATTTGGAATATAGTAAACAAATGGCAAAGAGGGTAAAAAAACTATATGAGTCAGCCATAAAAGTAGATAAAAGAGTACAAATTACAGTTGTCTGATAATCTTCCCCAATTACCGGTCCTAGTATGAAATACTATGTTTAGCACTTATACACACTATTGAAACTAAAGACCAAATCTTATTAGAATGAACATAAATCCCACAAATAAGATACTTCGTCCATTGCTGGATAAATTCTATCTAGTTATGAAGATAAAATTCTTGTAGAATTGGGTAGTTTGGACTAACCTAAGTGAAAGCATGTCAAATACATGGCCTCATGAAGTTTACAACAAAACTCCAGAAGTATCTAAAAGTCAGAAAGTCTTAAATTACAGAGGAACAAAAATATACCACACTTGATAACTCTGGCTAGGTGAAAAAAATTAAAATGTAGAATGACAAATGATTTTGAATATTTTTAGCACTCAAGAAAAATATATTTATTCAAAATAGGACTAAACTTTTAAGTTAAAACACATGAAGTTAATATAAAGAGTTTCAAATAAACAGTATTTTAAAATATTCTGTTAAAATTATGTACTTGAAGACTTTTAAAATATTAACAATTGAGAATTTTTATATTTAATAAAGTGTTACAATAGCATCTTTATGGGGTTTTTTGTTTGTTTGTTTGTTTGTTTTTAAGACAGAGTCTCACTCTGTTGCCCGGGCTAGAGTGCCGTGGCATCAGCCTAGCTCACAGCAACCTCAAACTCCTGGGCTCAAGTGATCCTCCTGCCTCAGCCTCCCGAGTAGCTGGGACTATGGACATGCGCCACCATGCCCGGCTAATTTTTTACATGTATATATTTTTAGTTGTCCAATTAATTTCTTTCTATTTTTAGTAGAGACAAGGTCTCGCTCTTGCTCAGGCTGGTTTTGAACTCCTGAGCTCAAATAATCCGCCCACCTCAGCCTACCAGAATGCTAGGATTACAGGTGTGAGCCACTGTACCCAGCCAGCATCTTTATGTTGATATAAACTACTTACTTTTCTGTGGATGTTATTTTTTAGTATTAATCCAATTTTATTATAAACAAATTTGAAATTGTTACAGAATGGGATAGAAGATATAGCTATATCTATGCAATCCATACTAATATAGTAACAAATCACACTTCAGACATTTAAAGACATTTTAACTTAACTCATAATTTTAAAAAATTCTCTATGATGTCCAAATAGCCAGTAACATAAATTAGATTTCCTATTTGTACAGTTACGAAATAAAGTATTAAATAAGTAACTTGTATAGGGTTATAGGATCAGACTTAAGTTTTATTCTACTAAAGAATGGCCTTAGCCACCTGGATATGCCTTCTGCTCGATCCTAATGAAAAGCCTATTCGTAGTATCAGCATCCATTGCCCATCAGGAGATTTATTTTGCCTCTAGGGTGGTGCTTTGGGTCATCCAATCCTTGGCAGGCAGTATACTTCAAGAGAGGCCTAGCATAGGGCTAAATTTTTTAAGACTGCTTCTGCATCAAACAAACTACAGAAATTCCTATCTGTTTAGTCCCTTAGTCCTGTCTATCATTAGTGAATTGCTCTGGGTTTTAGGAGCATGATTCAGACTGAATGTTAATGGCTTTCATTTGGCTTCAGGAAAAATGCAGTCCCATAAAATTTTGGATTACGATACAGGCCAAAGACTTCTCCACTAAAGATAAGGGTAGAACATACAGAGAACAATAATTATGTGCTATAATTTAACTACATTTTCAAAAATCTCATAATTTGTAGGATCATTTTACTTTCATAGCCAGAATTTAGCTTTGAAATTCTTTTGTAAACCTAAAAATAAAATAATAAAAACATATATCCATTTATTTTAAGATTACATTTTCCTTACAGCGACTTCTTATTTAACATAATGAGACCAGAGTTTCAAAATAGGCACTTTCATAGTTCTTAAGGAATTCACTAAGAAATTAATTTGCATGTCTATAAATTTTCAAGAAAACAATCTGAAAATGTTGCTGATTGTAAAGATTCCTGATTTGATTAAAACACCATTTATTTTCAAAAAGTTTTGTTCTCTATGTTAACCTTTTATAGATGAGAAAGTTGAGGACTTTTAATTCTTTTCAATTAGTGCCTTTATTAAGCAATTAATATTCTTCTCCCAAGAGACTCAAGTGTATGCTGTGAAAATACAAAGATAAATACTATTTAGATTCTCCTTTTAATGAGAAAAGATAGGAAATTGTATAAATAAGTAAAATACAAGGTAATAAGTAGTAGGACCATAAAACAGGTATAGGATGGTAAATGCTATAGGAGTTCAGAAGAATTTTTTCTTCTAGCAAAATTAGTGAACTCTCATGCATAAGAGGCCACGCCAATTTTGCCTTTGTGAATGTGACTATTTTTGACATAGCGAGAAGTAGCAGGGAATACTGTTCTAACTCACTTTTAACATGAGTTAAAAATATATATATCTGAGGCTAGAAAGTATAAAAAAGTGTGAAGAACAAAAGAATCGTTAAATATGGCTAGATCATCAACTCCTAAAAGGAACTAATAGAATATAAAGTTAGCTCGCACTAAGTCAGGCATGGTGGCTCATGCCTGTAATCCCAGCGCTTTGGGAGATGCAGGCAGAAGGACTGCTTGAGGCCAGAAGTTCGAGGCTAGTCTGGGCAACCTAGTGAGACCCATCTCTACAAAACATAAAATTAGCTGGGTGTGGTGGTATGCACCTGTATCCCTAGTTACTTGAGAGGCTAAGGCGGTAGGCTCACTTGAGCCCAGGAGTTTGAGGCTGCTGTGAGCTACTGTCATGCCACTGCACTCCAGCCTGGGTGACAGAGCACGACCCTATCTCTAAAAAAAAAACGACAAGTAAGCTAGCACTAAATGGTAGAGGGTCTTCAATGACAAGCCCATAACAGACACTGCATTTTATAGATATTCAGTAGCTGTAGAAGGTTTTTGAGTGGGGGATCTGACAGTAGTTCACAAAGATGACAGGAGAGTGAAGCTCCCGGAGTCAGAGAGAACAGTTAGGTAGCCATTGCAGAGATGAGCGATAACGAGAACCTGAATGTGGGGTATGGAAATGGAAACAGAAGAAGACATAAGGGATATCATGATGGCAAAATCATTACATTATAGAAAACAGAATGTACAGTGAAAGGCATCAAAAATGAATTCAAAGTTTTGAAGTTAAGTGATTGGGAGACTGGTAACAACATCATTAGCTATTTCTAGAGCACAAATTCACAAGATTAGGACTTCTTCATAGAACCCACAGTTGATATATCAGTGACTGAATGTTAATATGTGGCGTGTCTATGCCATACGTCACACTCCATTTAAACATATACCATCATCATGGAAATCATTTCACGAAGCTGGAAGATTGCTGTATTGACTAAAATGAAGAATCATTTCCTCATTATGTTAGAACCATTTCCCACAGAGTAGGAGGTTAGGGACAAACAAAATGGATTCAGGGACTACTTTGGAAAACCAAATTACAGAAGCATCCTGTAGTGTACCTAGACCCTTGGGGTTTTATAAAAAAGAAAATGAAAAATGTACTCAAATTGCAGTATACTCACAATTCAGATGTATTAACAAGCACCCTACGAGAAACCAACATTCTAAGAGAGCTATTTTAATTCTGCTCCAACAGGAGTAAATATAGACGTGTAGGAATTAGAGAATAGAGGACATTAATTCTTATGCCACCAATTTAAACAGGATTCCTAATGTAATGATACTTCTAGTGGTTTAGAGGTTGTGGGTGGTACATGTCTGTGTGTCTCTGTGCATGTCTGTGTGACCAATATACTGAAAATGACTAAGTCAGGATGGAAAATATTAAATCACACTAATATCAATGTAGCTTTGCAGCAATATTTTGGAGATAAGGTTGTTATGGGAAATTGGATGAGTTCTGAAAATTTTATTATAGCATAATATTAATTGTATTTAGCACTAATGAATTTTAAATGGAACTTCTGCACAGTCCAATATTTCAACAGCTTGAAGCTGAGAATGAATGGAATGTTTTGGCATCTTCCTATCATCATAAGAAGACCTATTTTTCTGAAAAGTATTATTTCTATGGTACTCTAATAGATAAAGTCACTTATTCAAAAAACTCATGATTTTATTATGGGATAGTAATTTTCGTGCATACGCACATGTGCACTCTCTCGCTCTTTCACTCAAACACACACATGGAGAGAAAGAGAAAGTTCTTTATTGGACTAAACAAATAACTTGATATATGTGGTGTGCAATTTTGCCTGGGTATAATTTCAGTGCATCATATAAGATTAAAAGCATCACATTCAATACAGGTCCAACAGGTTCGGAGAGTATCTTGAAATTAGAAATGAAAAGAGTGCATAGTTCTATCTTCCCTTAATTATAAATGTACTCTTATCTTCGTAAAAACAAAAGAGGTACCTTGTTTTCAAAGAGAGTCTATTTCTATTATGCCTTTTTTTGCAGGTTTACTTCAACAATGTGACACATCAGTGTGCAACTTTAAGAAAGATCTGCGGGCCGGGCGTGGTGGCTCATGCCTGTAATCCTAGCACTCTGGGAGGGAGGTCGAGGCGGGCGGATTGTTTGAGCTCAGGAGTTCGAAACCAGCCTGAGCAAGAGTGAGACCCCGTCTCTACTAAAAATAGAAAGAAATTAATCGGACAACTAAAAATATATAGAAAAAACTAGCGGGGCGTGGTGGCGCATGCCTGTAGTCCCAGCTACTCGGGAGACTGAGGCAGGAGGATCCCTTGAGCCCAGGAGTTTGAGGTTGCTGTGAGCTAGGCTGACGCCACGGCACTCACTCTAGCCTGGGCAAAAGAGTGAGACTCTGTCTCAAAAAAAAAAAAAAAAAAAAAAAAGATCTGCGACTTGAAGAAGCCTTATTACCTCCCATACAGAAATAAAACTAAAAAGAAAATACACATTATCCAATAGGGTTGGATAGTCCTCACTTCTTAATTTTTAAACTTAGCACCATCAGTTAATATTTATCAAACACACCCTATGTTTTGTTTTTAGTATGATTTTTGTGAAAACTTTAACATATAGGCAAAGAAGTGTGTTTGTCTATATGTACAGAAAATAATTATGCATTTGATATATATTGATGCCAAATCAACAATGTTGCCACACATCTGCTGTAGATCTTTGAGGCAAAAACCTATTTTATTAATAAAATTTGAGCTTAATAGCACATTTCTGTATATTCTGATGGGTTATATTTTTCTATATTTAAATGTATCTTATGAAAAGATATGCTGATGAACTTGATATAGCTTACAAAACATAAGATGGAAAATTTGTTATACATAAACAAAATTAAATAGAAAAATGTTAACAGAAACAACCTGAAGTAATTGCAACCAGAAAATAGAACTGGAAAGCTTTAAAATATTATATTGTTAAAGTAATTATCCTCACACAATATAACAAATCTTGGCTCTTACCTCAAAATGAAATAAAATGGATCATTTCATTGTAAACCCTATTTCTAAGTATCATCATCGTCGCCACATAGATGCTATTAATATTTTCTTTTTAATTACCATTTATTAAGCACCTTCTGTTAATGGGCACTGACTTAGTGCTTTAATTTACTTCTAATGACCACAACAAGCCTGAAACAAAGATATATGATCTGTATTTCAGAAATGAGGAAAGAGAGTAAATTTCTCAGGTAATATCACTAGTGATTAGTTGAGCAGCCACTTAAATGTTGCTCTGTCTGACTGGTGAGAGTCCTTGCTATTTTGACTACACCTTTCACACAGCAGAACCATGTCAGAACAATGCCAATAAACCAGCCACCACTGTTAACTCAATAAAAATGTAGTCAGTCAAGATCATTTGTTTAAAAATTCAACTGAATTCACTAAATATTTTGGCATCATATTAGACAGAGCCCAAAAGTGATACATAATTCTATATCCATATGGTCAAGAGTCTAGTGTATGGTGGTAAGAATAACGGAAAATATGAAAAAATGGTATTTTAAAATTTCTTAGTGATGAAGGCAATCTGTACAGATTTCATCTGATGAACTAATATGGATTAGGTGCAAATGACCCTTAGGCTAGGTCCAGGTCCCTTTTAGGGACCAGGCTGCAGAGCTCCACTGGTAGCACCCCTGCCCCATCTGTGGAAAAATTGTCTTCCATGAAACTGGTCCCTGGTGCCAAAATGATTGCGGACTGCTGCGTATAGACTGCATTACTCAAAAATAACACTGTGTCTTTACAAATAACAACTACATTGAAAAATAACAACTATGAAGTCTGACTAAAAGTTAAAATTTAAATACATCTGAAATAGTAAAGCAATGTTACTTGTCTCATTCTTTTTAGAGGTGGTACTTTCCCAAAGAAACAAGATACCCAATAGTCAAAATAACTGCAGTACAATGTATAAATAATTTTAATACCTGTGATAGGTTGAACAGTGTCCTCCCAAAAGATATGTCCAAGTCCTTATCCCTGGTACCTAAATATGGCCATATTTGAAAATAGGGTCTTTGCAGATATAATAAAGATGAAACGTCCTGGATTGAGGTTGGACCCTAAATCAAAAACCATGGTCCTTATGAGAGAATGGAGAAAGATATTTGAAACACACAGACATGGGGGAGAAAACCATGTAAAGACAGAGGCAGAGACTGGAATGATGCATCTACAAGCCAAGAAACCCTGTGGCTGGGCACGGTGGCTCACGCCTGTAATCCTAGCAATCCGGGAGGCCAAGGCAGGAGGATCTTTTGAGCTCAGGAGTTTGAGACCAGCCTGAGCAAGGGCGAGACCCCCATCTCTACTGAAAATAGAAAAATTAGCCGGGTCTCATGGTGTGTGCCTGTAGTCCCAGCTACTCAGGAGGCTGAGGTAGGAGGATGGCCTGAGCCCAGGAGTTTGAGGTTGCTGTGAGCTAGGCTGATGCCTTGAAACCCAAGGATTTACCAGGCATCCACCAGAAGCTAGGGAGAGGCACGCTACGGATGCTTCCTCAGAGCCTCCAGAATGAACCAATCTTACCGACACCCTGATTTCAGACTCTGACATCCAGAACTGGGAGAGAATAAATTTCTCTCATTGTAAGCCACCAGGTTTGTGGTAATTTGCTTTAGCAGGCCTATGGCACTAATATAATAACAATTCTAAAATCAGTGAACAAAAATTTTATCCCCCAATATATGGTACTGAAATGTGCAGAATTTCTTGCAGTTCAGGATGACTTAATGATATGACTTAATCTATATCATTAATGCCACCCTAGGGGATTTCTGGGATATTGATTTTGTTATAATTATCTGAATCATTAATACTGTGGCATTATTCAGTTCTTTCAGTTTCATGTTCCACTAATAGTATAAGGAACAGATACGTTCTCCAGTGTGTGTGTGTGTGAATGTGTGTATTTAAATCATTTGAAATGATTTTATGTATATGTATATAAAGTATCTATGACTAGACTTCTTCACTTAATAATTATATTGGTTATTATTGGTCACGTTTCCTTGCTGGTACATTTATTCTCTCTTACTCTTTGATATCTGCACAATATTCCACAGAATATATGATAGGAATTTATTATCTAAATACTTCTCTAAAATTTATTTTCTAAATACTTTATATAAATAATATAAAGACAACAATGAAAGACTAATTTTTATAACTGAAGATTGAAATTTTTTTTTAAGAGACAAAGTCTCCCAGGCTGGGCTGCAATGGCGCAATCATCTCTCACTACAGTCTCAAACTTCCAGGTTCAAGCAATCCTCCCACCTCAGCCTCCCAGGAGCTGGGACTATAGGTATGCACCCCACGTCCAGCTAAATTTTTTATTTTTGTAGAGACAAGGTCTCCCTATGTTGCCTAGGCTGGTCTCAAACTCCTGGCCTCAAGCAATCTTCCTGCTGGGCCTGCCAAAGTGCTGGGATTACAGGTGTGAGCCACCACACCCAGCCTCGAGGTTAGAAATATTTAAAGTAATTTTTTATGGTACATCTACAGTTATATTCTATTTCCTATATAAATATGCCCTGATTGAGATAACTTGATGCAATACATAGAAATCTAAATGCAGAAAAAAGTGAGGAATTATTAGTATCTATATTTGAAAAGAAATATTTACCTTTGAAAAGGATAAATTAATGCAATTTTTTTTTTTTTCCTAGTGGCCTAAAACATACATCTATTACCTTACAGGTCTATAGGTCAGAAGTCCCACACAGGTCTCACTGGGCTATACTCAAAATGGGCTTGTTCCTTTCTGGAGGCTCTAGAGGAGAATCTGTTTTATGCTCATTTGGGTTGTTGGCAGAATTCAGTTCCTTAGAGTTGAACTGAGGTCCCCATTTTTTTCCTGGCTATAAACTAAGGCCACCTACAGTCCTTGGAGTGTGCCCCCTCCTCCATCTTCAAAATCAGCAACCACAGGTTGAGTCCTTCCCACATGGCATTCCATGTAAGACTTATGTAATTAGATTGGGCTCACCTGGGATAATCTCCCCATCTCAAGTGCTTAACCTTAATCACATCTGCAGATTCTCTTTGGACATGTAAAGTAATATATCCACCAGTTCTAGGGATTAGGACCTGGCCATCTTTGGAGTGTCAAAATTTTGCCCACCACACTTGCATTCTCTGCACAGTGACTTCTCTTGGCCTGGGATTAGCATTTCTTCACATGTAGTCTTGTGCCTCAGTGGTTGCTGTCACTGCCATTTTGCTCTGGAATTTCTTGGTTGTATGAAACCTGCCTCTTGGTGGCAGTCTCCCCGCTACTTCCAATGTATTTTACTTGACAAATTACCCTCAGTGGCATCCTAAACATACATTCAGAAGCTTGTGCCCTTGGGTCCTGGTGAGGAGAAATTTCTCTGTCTTGGGCTTGCTGCCCTTGCCAAAGGCCTTTGAATTTTCCAGGCCTGAAGGAGAACTTCAATAATAGCAGAAACAGTTTTTTCTGTCCACTCTTGTGTCTCCCTTTGTCCTTTGAAAAAAGCTTGGCTGAGTTTCCACTCTCTTTTTAATTGTGAGAAATGTGAAAGCTCCCTCAAATGCCAGTCGTTGGATCCATTTCTCCAGGTTTTTCCATCTGTACACCATGGGTTCTCTTTAAAGGTCTTATAATCACACCACTCTTCCATGAATTCCAAATGTTTTCTGCATGGCCCACACTGCTGATGCCCTACCCAATGGCCATCCCTCATTTTCTTCCTCCCTCAAAGAGCCTCCATTTTTGTTGTCATATAGGGCAACCTTGTGCATCTAGGGAGCTGAGATTCTCAAATGAAGACTGTGTGCCAGGGTCTGT
>NW_012140524.1:9615110-9617075 GCF_000956105.1 Propithecus coquereli | reverse complement strand
GAGGCACAGAAGGTATTGTGACCCATGACAAAAATAAAATAAAATTTTGGTAAATCACGTAATTTAGTGTGCTCAAGGTTTAGAAAGTAGGTTAATACCAAAATTCAATTTGATGAAGGTCAAAGTTAATTCAGAGATATAAATCAACAAAGATACTGAAAAGTTAGCATTCATTATAATTAATAAAGGAAAAAAAAAGAGAACCTTGGGATAGTTAATGGTTTTCTCAGATAACATGTTGTCATTGTTTATATAGACATGTTTACTATTTCATATGTATGATAATAACATGTGGTGTGAGGTATAACTTTGAGACAAAGGGTTGTGCTCCACCAAACTCCTTTAGACATCACACTAACACGTGTGCCACAAATTAAAGCTAATTACATACGTTGTGAAGTAAATTCATAACTCTTCAGCTGTCTCCTCTCCTGCTCTGTTTTCTCCTGGGGCGTTGGGGGAGGACCAAGAAGAAACAAAAACCTTTCTGGGATATTGATTACTCAAATTTCAAGTTCAGAGTAATGAGATGAAGCACAGGAGGAAAAAATAGATTAGCAACAACATCATACATTTGTTCTAGTGCCCTACCAATCTTTAGACCCACTTACATCATTACATTTGATTTTTTATCTCAACAATTGTGTGAGAGATACTAAAATTTCCAGTCTACAGCTGAAGGGACTGAAATCAATGATATTAAATGACTTGTCCAAAGTCATATGATTAAAAAATAATAAAGTCTCCTGTTTCCAAATCCTATGATCTAGGTATAGCCCAAGCAGTCTTTCAAGGAAAATACCATCATTCTTCCCACCTGTCCTCTTCTCGAGTGCCCTCTCAAAGTAACCTTAAAGATCTGGCCACCATCCACACACAAAGAAATGCTTTTGCACTCCAGTGCTTGGCTCTTCCAAGTCCTGTGGACTTCCTGTGGCCTTTTAGCTCATGCTTCTTATTTCTAGTTTACTTTGATCCTTTAAGATTGAAATAGCTACTATTACTGCCTCAGTTTACTCTCATGCTCAATGAAGCTATATTATTACATTTTTCCCACAGGATTCTGATTATTAGTAATATGTGAGCATTGTTTCAAAGGTGGTAAGAATGTCTTCATGACAGTTAAGAAGAATATCTGGGATATTTTATCTCTACTTAATTGGTAGTAATTTGGGGTCCTTTATAACCTTTCATAAATACAACAACTTTAACTGAACTTTAAAAGGCCAAAAATATTCTAGTTGTATGGGTTACATACATTGAAATGAGTTGTGGCTTTATTCATTAAAATATGTAGCAAATATAATTTCTATTTCATATTTTTTAGTCAGCCCCCAACCTTGATTTTTGTTTTCTTTTACCCACCAATGACAAACATTTGTATTCTTTCTTAATTACTGCTCTTTCACTTTTATCAAGCTATTAAATAGTGAGCAGAAAATAGGCCTAGAGCATTTCTCACCAACATGTTTATTAAGACCAGCTCAGGATCACATAAGGGGAGAATTACATTTCCTATGCAAGCAGGTGGGTATGTAAGATTGTAAAAAGAGAGCTTCAATGAAAGAGTCCCTGTGAGTAGGAGCAGATCATTATAACAGATGATGTGGGCAGACATCCCACTGACATTTAGTACAGCTTAACACAGCCAGAACGGAATAAAACTTAATAGTGGTCAAGGTGGAGAGAAGGGATGAGTAGTAATGAAATAAGCACAGCACATTCTGAAGTTATTTTCTGCTTCTCCTTTAAGTGAAAGCTGTACCATAAAGAGAAAAGTCTTATAACTATATGCCAGAGACCTGAACAGTCAACAGCACTGGGGGAAAACATCTAGCTAACTTTTCATGTCTTTCCTCGATGATATTTTTCCTTTATGATTTTAATAGGTAAATTATAATGTTTGCCTTACTGCCTTGATGGTTATTATGAAAGCAAAAGATTTAAAATGTCTTTAACAGGTAG
>NW_012140524.1:9594983-9596515 GCF_000956105.1 Propithecus coquereli | reverse complement strand
CAAGGAAAAGGGGATTCCAGCGATTTTATTTATTCATGAGAGTTTGGAGCAATTTGTGGAGATAATAAGACCAACAAAATGAGGGGGAAAAATGAAGAAAAGGCATTTGTAAACCCTAGGCAAGCATAAAGCTACAAAGATAGGAATACCCTACTAGATTACCCAGAAAACAATGCATGTGTTTATATTTAAATGTAAACACTATTATTGCTTTTCAGCTTTTAGGATTAAACAATAGGTAAAGCACAATAAGTTTGCGTATGTATATATGCACACATACACACACAAACATATATTAAATTCAGAGTAAACATACAGATAACAGAAACTGGCAGTTAGGAGTAAGAGAGAAGAGATGCCACCCTCATCTGACAAGACAAGTGTTAAGAGACACTATTTATACTTGGTTGAACAAGAAAAGGAGTACAAGTAAACTAAAGATTAAAAGCATCTACTAGAAGAATTTAAATCACATATAACTGTATCTTGAGGTGAGAGAGGGGGATAGGAGAGGATGATAGGATATCGGAGTGGCAGTCAGAGAGCTAAGTAAATCTCCATGTTTCCAGGTTAATGATATTTAAAGTTGGTGAGTCAGAAATAGTACTATGCTATAATTATATCTTTGATATAGAAGTATTAAATAAATTCTAGGAGGCATATTAGAAAATAAAAAAGATTTAAAGTTGCTCTTCCTGAGTAAAGGATTAGGTACAGTATAGAGGACTGGGCTTGGTATGGTTGCCTCCATTACTTTGCAGTACTCTTTTACTCATGTAGCATGTGTTAGAGCAATAAAAATGAAAATATATATGCCTATCAATCTGTCTGTATCTCTATCCACAGAGACAGCTTTGCCTTGACAGAGAAATAAGATGAATGACTGAAAGTCTACCATTAGATAATCTCCAGGAGGCCTATTTAAAAAAAAAAAAAAAAGAACACAAAGAATTTTTAAAGTGGCCCCCTCTGAGTGAAAGGACAGAGCTGCAGTCAGTTATCCTTGCTGCTCCTTTCGGGCAGGCCACCTGTCTTCTCGAATGGAAGTTCTGCTTCAAGAAAGTACAAGGAAGAGGGTAAAGTCATCCTTACAGCCACTTCTTTTTATCTCCATATTTCCTCCTCTACTAATCTATCTGAATGCCAAGCAACCATGTCCCATCCAGTTATGGTACATTTTATTTCAAACAGCAAAACATTAGTCGGAGCTGAAGGAGTTAATGCATTTCCTTCTCAGGTTGAAATGCTACCCTAATTGCATGGTGTTTATTCTTGGCATTTCCAGTCTCCTAAAGGGACAAGGTTACTTTGTAATCCCTTTGTGCTCATGTATGCGTGTGGGGTCTTGTTGAGGGAGGTAAAATGCTTCCAACTTACCACACTCAGGGAAAGAAATCATAAATCAGCAGGTCAGTCAGGTATGTACTATTATTTCACCTTTAACATTATTATGTTTTCAATACAATATTTCAATGGATTTCTTTCTGCATAATAATTTATCAAGAATTACCAAAACTCTAATGAGCTCAGAG
>NW_012140524.1:9594078-9594933 GCF_000956105.1 Propithecus coquereli | reverse complement strand
AATATTTATATAAGAAGGGAAAGGGGAAAGGCAAATTGAGATTCTCCTTCAGGATGAAGATTACTATCTATATAAGTGGATGACATTTTTATTATTCAGGTGCTTTAAGGCATCCATTTGGTCAAAGCTAGCTGCTCATATAAATAATGTTGGAGGTCTACAGTTATATATTTTTAAATTTGGAAATTTCATCACAAACGTGTGTAAATGATTTAACCATTGCTTCATTTCACAAACTGTGACCCTAACAACAATGCTTTTTCTTTCACTCTTTTGTAGATATTGTTTTGTGAGATAATTTTCGTTCCTTTCCATATACACATAGACATATACCACATTTCTACATACATTACTTCATTTTAAATGTCGTTTTGTACTTCTGAGTCTGACTGATGTAAGATGTTATTTTGAACATGCCAAAGCATCTAAACGGCTCCAGTCTTTTCTTTTCAGCCTGCATTCCTGGATAAGTGGCAAAGCTTCCCACTTATCAGTCACTCAAAGTGACTGTAGCTGTCAGTTGTGTACAAAGCGCAATCAGTTTGGAAGCGGAGACACCAGCATTTTTCTTCTCAGCTTGAAGCAAACACATTTTGACTGCTAGTCATTCAATTCTAAAGCATCCTCAATTAGGGGCGGATAAAGATATAAAGAAAACACATCCTAAACACCTCCACCAGGCAACAGAAAAACTTTATTGTTATCTCCTATCTCCTGATTTACCTTAAGGCAGCCTCATCCTTCCTCTTTTTCTGGCTGCATGACATGGGTGCTCATGACAATACACTCTCTGTCGTGAAAAGATTGCAATAATACATTATACTAACACTGAGAAACCTCTCAGCCTGTTTATGT
>NW_012140524.1:9589721-9592418 GCF_000956105.1 Propithecus coquereli | reverse complement strand
AGCACTACAGATAAAATCTTTTTTATTTTTTATTTATTATCTTTTTAAGAGATAGAGTCTCACTATATTGCCCAGGCTGGACTTGAACTCCGAGGCTCAAATGATCCTCCCACCTCAGCCTCCAGAATAGCTGGGACTTCAGGAACATACCACCATGCCTGACAAAATCTTTGACCCCACAGAAATTATTGTCAAGTGTGTATTGTGGTGGTGGTAGGGATTCAGCAAAAAGATAAGTAAATATAAAGAGGATAATAAGGGCTGTGAAAAGTAAGAACGATAAGACATTAAAGATTGCCCTGAGGATGCAGGGACTATTTTGGATAGGGCTGTCAGAGACAGCCTCCCTGAGAACGATGGCATTTAAAGAGATCTGAACAATATGAGATTCTAAGTTATACAACGAACTAAAAAAAGAGCATTCCAGGCCATGAAAATGGCAAATGCAAATGTCCTGGTGATAGAACATTCTTGGCATGTTCCTAGAAACCAAGAAGGACAGGTTTCTAGGGTGGAGAGAATGAGGAAGAGAGTTAGAGAGGTTGGCAATGGCCCAATCAAATACAGCGCAATAGACTAGGGTAAGGAGTGTGAATTTATTTTAAATGAAATGATTTTGAGTGTGATTATAGCACAATCATATTTAAAAGATCACTCTAGCAGCTAAGGGAAAAATCTCTTTAGAAGGTCAATAGAGGAAGTAGGGTGACCAATTTAGTTAGAAGCTTACTGCAGTAGTGTAAGTGAGAAATGATGGTGACTTAAGACTAGAATGACAGTGGGAGAAGTCAGTCAATTGATAGATTTTGAAGATAAAACCAATGTTGATGGATTAGTTGTATGGTGTGAGAGAATGAGAGTATTCAGGATGTCTCCTAGGTTTCTGGCCACAGAAAATAGGCAAATGGTACCATGTTCAGAGATGGAGAAATTGGGAAGTTTAGGGAAAATATTAATAATTAAAGGATATGTTTTGGAAATGTGAAATTTGAGGTGCCTATTAGGTTTGCATTTAAATAGGCTGAGGAGGCACTTGGGTATTTAACTCTGAAGTTCAGGAGAGAGATCTAGGCTGGAGAGACAAATTTTAGAATATTACTTTCAGGATGGTATATAAAGCCATTAGCCTAAATGAGACCATTTAGGAAGTAAGTGCAGATAAAGAAGTCAGATGATAGAGCATTACAGCAATTCAGCCTTTTAAGGATGGGAAGAGAATCCACCCAATGAGACTGAGAATGGGAATAGAACGTTAAAAAGAAAAGCACATTATGGTTTTTTGGAGTCCAACTAAAGGGTATTACAAGAAAGTGGGAGTGATTAACTTTATCAAATGCTGCTGTGAGCTCAAATATGATGAAGACTGAGAATTTACCACTTCTAGAATATTCCTTGTAGAAGAAGCAATCCCAGTTTTTCCTTTTGCTTCTCCTTCAAGGGAAAACCAGGGACAATCCTTGTGTCATAAATGTGTCCTTAACTACCTATTTATCTTTCCTTTGCCCTTTTATTCACTTGTTCGTCTTTCTTTTCTAAAGAAAAATAGAGTAAAATACATACACACAGACATAAAGCAAAAATTCAACTAGTCTCTTATTGTCTGTAAGTTACACAAAAATTCACCAGCAAAAACTCCAAAAAGTAGAAGTTCGTATTCTGTCTAGGGAGCTGAAGCAAATTTGCCATGTTTTAGGGATGCCTGGAACATATGTCTTGAATCATGATGTAATTTTAATTGTGTTCTTCATAGAATAACTCATTTTATGTTAACACTCTTCTAATTTCATTGGTATTTAATTTTCTACCTATTTGTTACCTCTCTTCAAAAACGGGAGATAGAAATTCTTTCTAAACATTTTGTGAGTACTCCCAGCTACAGCATTTATTTTACCACACTAATGCGTAAATCAAGGTGACATTTAAAAATGGTTCATTTTAGGCCAACATACTGACTTCTGACCTAAATTCCCCAAATCTTTCTGTTTTTGTTGACTTGCTTTGTTTTATTTCCCCTTATTTGATAATTAGATTCCTAGGGTCTTATCTGAGCACTGATAGACCCTATTTTGTTAATAGGACATGGACTGCAGAACCTCAGTGAAAAACAGCGTTCAACTTTGTCCACAGGTAATTTTGTTTGGGAAAAGGTTGAAAAGTCATGGGAAGGATTGCTATCAGTCTGCTCTCTGAGCCAATCTCAGTGATTCCAGAACGGCCACATTTACATTTGTGAAAAAGCAGTTCCTGTAGAGACATGGCAGATTTGGATAAAATGTTCCCAGCGCTAAAGTCCACTGGTTCTATGGCTCCGTAATTTCAGTTTACATGCAGATCTATCTTCTTTAGGCCATAGCAACGCTAACCAGAGACTAAACAGTTATCTAAATGGATCAAGTGAACCCAGGATTCACTACAGAAATCACACTGTGAAGATCGGAGAAGAAACACAGAAATGGCAAAGATATGGGAAAACAGAAAAAGGAAAACAATGTGGAAATTTGACATTCCAAATAAAAAATGAAAGCAAAAAAAAAAAAGAATGTTCTTCCATTACATGTATTTTTTATGATTTTAGTGAGGAACCCAAATCAGGATGAATTTCAAAACCGGGATTGCAACTTCAGAACTCTGTTATCAACATCACTTCAATATAGTTATCAACTTAAAAGCAATACAGACTGTTTTTTCAACTAGGGT
>NW_012140524.1:9588347-9589671 GCF_000956105.1 Propithecus coquereli | reverse complement strand
TTTTAGTATATTAGCACTCCTTAATGTTACTAGAAGACACTAATGAGAGGAAACAAAAAAACAAAATGGTGTATAAATAATTCTTCTGGTATATACACATTGCTTGAGCTTTGCAAAATATTCTCAGTGAAAATAAATTTTAAAATTCAAGAACTGTTTCTTCATGAAGACATTTCAGTTTCATTGTGAGGCCATAAATACTTCCCATGCTAATCTTTGCATCTAGAAAAAGAGACTGGACAAAAGGAATCAACATCTTAAGGTCCATAATTTCAGGGACATGGCAGAATTGGATCACAGTATGTTAATCTAAATTGAATGAGGATGGTTGCAAAATATATTTTCATAAACCATGTTTGATCTCTCATCTTTTCCAATGAAAACTCAGATAATTTCGATTTTTCTAAAGCCTCTCTGCCTCAATTTTCCAGTTATCATTTCACTGTTTATAAGCTTGTATCAAAAATGTTATAAAACATCAAATTTAGGGTTATGTTGAAAGATTTTATTTGTTTTTGCATATTTCTTCTCTATTTTCTCTGATCAAGTCTCCCAATGAAGACAACAAAAACAAGAGGAAAAAAAAGAAAACAAAAGACTGAAAAGAAATCGCTACTAATGAAGCTACATGGAGGAGATTGGCAACAGGAGAACGAACATTAATTCCATCTGGATCTGAGTATGGAACCAAAAAAGGTTAGCAAAGAGGTACCTCTCTCTCATTTTAGATAGAGTATAAAATTCTGATGGCTTAATCATATAAAGAAGGAGCAATGGGGAAAATAATATATATTAGCATCAGAAGCCTTTAAAAACCTCAGAGTGGCAAAGTGATAGCACACATGGTTTTGAGAACTTCAGTTAGTTGCATAACTTGTAATTTGATACTCTTTAATGTAAAAATAACACATGAATGCCCATTGATTGGCTTCAATATTTACTGTTTTTCCCCCTGCTATCAACCCTTCTTATGTTACTTCTATGATTAGGACTGGATGCTAGAAGAAAATTATCAGATACCTAAGTTGTGTCACAACATGGATGAGCACATATTTATTAAATGAATGAGAATCTACTTGGTTATTACTCAAAGCGGGATTTATTTACACATATTAACGCTGTATCTTATAGTGGCCAAATATTGTAGAGAAATGTAAATAAAATATAACAATGATAGTATTGTGAGAGAAGTGAGATTCACAAGGTTTCTAAGCTCTTATAACTATAAGAATTACTAGCGTTTTCATGTCACCAGGGTATCAATTTTTTTAAAAAGCGGTATTTAGAAAAAAAAAATCTTATGAATAGTTATTTCTACGTTGTG
>NW_012140524.1:9583639-9584857 GCF_000956105.1 Propithecus coquereli | reverse complement strand
GTTTATTAGTGGTCAACTTTTTATTCGATGGAAACAAAATTCAACTCAATAATAAGAAGAAAGAAGAAAAAAGTTAGAGAAAGGAACTATGTGGAGGAGGGAGGAAAATAAAAAAGATAAAAGAAATCACAAGTGGCTACGTGAGCAGCAGGTATTGGCAAATATAGGTATTGGCAAAGTCATGAAAAGGAATACAGAAGTAGAAAGAGAATAAAAAATGTATTCAGAAATAAGTGGCAGTTATTACAGAAGAAAATTAAAAATATATATTTTTGCTATAAACAGGGAAGTTAAAGGAAAAGTAAGTGATCAAAAAAGACATAGAAACCTGAGTGAGGTTATGTGAACACACATAGAACTCAGAGTTTACACACATATTAATATAAATCTATAATTAAATACATGTGTAGATATCAAATGTAGTTTACCTCTTTCAGTTAAACATATGTGTGTATTATGAAAGTTAATTCACCTCTTCTAATTTCCTATTTAGGTATAATCAGAGTACTAACATAATTAATTTTAAAGAGATGATATTTATCTGTTATAAACGTAGCATCCTTTTTTTTGCATTTATAGGTGGTTTGATCATATGCAATATTTGCATATGTGGAACACATCCTTTCCTTATTTGTAAGTATTTATTTTCCCCATTTATAAAAGGGCAATTTCTTGCCATGTTTACTGCAGAAAGCAAAACTAAATTACTTTTTAAAAAAATCCTACCACGTTTGTTTAACTCAGTCTGATAAGACCAATTACTCTTATTTTCTAGAGATTATCTGAATTAAATCACTCATTACTACTGCAGTGAAGAGAGGGAAGAAGAAGGCACCTTTTCAGTTTACAAAGTACTCAACTGTCCGGGTCTCAGAATCATACATAGACACACATACAGACAGTCCTCAGTTCTATCATCTAAAAAATGGAGATAATACCATAAATTGTCTGAATTCTTAAGATGATAATGTGAGATGACCTCTGTAAAGTGCCAAACACTTAACAGGCAGCGGGCTGCTTAAGTGATCATACTGACTTTTTCACTCTTTGTAATGACAAGTCCAAAAGTTATTGAAATGGAATAACATTTGAAAGGTAGTAGACTAAATTGTTCATGGCTTGGAAATCTTGGCTAAGATTACTAATTTAAAAATTTATAAAACAGAATAAAGGGGAAATTGCTACTGAAACTACTAATTTTTAAGATATGAGATTTAT
>NW_012140524.1:9581549-9583589 GCF_000956105.1 Propithecus coquereli | reverse complement strand
CTGAGACAATCTGTTGTCTAGGAATGATTTTGTTTCACAAGCACTGGAATAATTGGGAAGAGAGCAATTGGGTAATAGCGTAAAAGAGAGGAAGAAAAACACACGAGGTAGAAGACAGGCTAAAAAGAAGACAGGTTAAAGTAAAGACATGTTGATGGAAGTAGTTGTACACCTCAAGATCATGCTTGTAATGCATTTAAGAGCAGTAGCCTTTTTTTTTTAATCACAAAAGAGACTTCACTCATTGTCTCAGGGGATAAAGATTTAGACAAAGGTCTTGTTTTCCTGTTCCTTTACATGATGAAGCACCTATTATAGAACAAAACAGAAAGGATATTTTAAAGCAATAGCAATCTGAAAGATAAAGCCTTCAATAAATGATAGAATAGAAGCATATCAAATGTCCCAAATGGGGAGGCTGGAGAATGGGCATCATTTAAAGTGGGAGAAAAAGTAAAATCAAGTGGATAATGGGAAAATACTTTCCTTAGCCAGAATATTCATTTCCTAATTTAGGTTTTTAAAACATAACAAGAAATTAAAGAGACCGTTTAAAATAGTTGAGTTTTAATGTGAAAGAGCTTCAACTACTCTTTATCAAAAGAACACTTTTCCTGAAGAAATATAGCAGAAGTTACTTTCATATTAAAACACCATTTTTTCCTTTCTTTATTTGGTTAGTTTATAGATTTTAATGATACGATGTTAAACATTTTGATCCAAAATGGGTCAAAGAGACATACTAGCTCACCATAAAAATGGTCATTTAAAAAAAGAGGATCCACCATGAACCAATGAAATAAATGTTGTTAAAAAAGTTTTGTATGTATATCTTCCAAAATGAACTACTGATAATTTTAGTGAATAAGAGTTTAAGATTCCTAATTGTTCTTTAAGCAATGTGTCATTTAACGACTTTTATGGGAACATTTAAATGTTGTTTCAAATTTCTTTAGCAGCAGATTCAATATTAGTTTCGAATTCCAGATAAGGTGAACTCAATTTGATGGGCTCTGCAGAATTGCTGCCTATTTTGTGTTCCTGAGTACCTGTGACCTTGATCTATTTAATGGTTAACGAGGACTAAAGAAAGACCCAGAAAAAACACAGTCTACACCTAATTAGTTATGGGACTTGGGCATGGCCCTAGTTATTTTTGGACCATATCTTTTTCATCTAAAAAAATAAGAAAATGTTGGACTAGGTTATTTCTAAAGTCTATTTTTCTATAATAATTATTTTATTGACCAAAATGTTCTAATTCAGTATTACTCAAAAGTGTTGGTCTGTGATGAGATCAGCAGCTTATCCTGGAATGTAAACCACCAAACTGCATTTTTCTTCAAAAAAGTCTTGCCGTGAAAAAGAATATCAGCTGAATTAAAGTGAGTTTAATAAGTTTCTTATATCCTTGAGAACCTGTTCCAGTCCTCAGACTGTTTTGAGTTCCACACTGTTCCTAACACATTCTTTTTCCTGCTCACTCAAATTATTATCTTTGAGCATATCCTAAAGATTTTACAATAGTATAAACATTAGTTGTCTTCCATTCTATAGCAATTGAGAAGAATGAAATAATTTGTAGGTTCCAGAATTACATCCTTCAAGCATGCAGTTGGCTATTCATTAAATAATTAAGAGACTATACATTAAGTTTAGCCTACCAGGACACAGGCTCAAGCCAAGGAAGCTTGAAGAATTAACCATGGATATGGTTATTGTAACCGTCTCCAAACTAAAATTGGGACACATGGTCTGACAGAAAAAAATTAATTTATGGGTTATCAAACTGAAACCAGTTATTTAAGTAGACAGCATGGTGTCTGCAAAAGGGTTTAAATCATTGAAGTACAGTGCATCTATCTTATTACAAAGGAAGAATAACTTGTGTGAATACACAGATAAAATATTTGAAATATAAATGTCCTAAAAAATTTAGAACAGAATATACATGTACTGTACACACAAGCTTAATCACTGACTACAAAAAATTGTTATTTTTATAAGGTCCTATTTGTCGAACTTGTAGCTCTGTGAATC
>NW_012140524.1:9558732-9569229 GCF_000956105.1 Propithecus coquereli | reverse complement strand
CTATACCACCTAAAGAACCAAGTTCTTTCCTGTATAATATGGAATGCGCACTGCCCAACTAAGAGTGCAAGAGCATGGAAATATTTCCTTCGCTCTACCCTTAGCTCAGACAGAATCAGTGACCCAAAGCTGTGACTAGTCCTGCACATGCTCACCTTATGAATCAGAAACAATGACAGGGGGTTATTAAATACCAATTCTTTTGCTCCTGAGAGAACACAATGAACAATAGTTAGAAAAGTTAATCAGAGAGGGAAATGCAGTAAATTTTTGTAATCTCTTATTAAAGTTCAAACACTGATCCCTCAGTATGGGAATCGTGATAAATATACAGTTGAAAGAAGTAAAATATCTTTAAATTTGCCCTTAAAAATCTCTTAAGTGGATTTAACTCTAGAGCACACTGTTGGATTAACCCTACTAGTTGCTGACAAGAACCTTAAATTCCATTAAATATTGCTAAAAAAAAGTAAGAAACTAATAACTAGAACAAGCTTCTTATATATCTACCCAAAGCTATAGAAACCCTATCCCATCAGAAGCTGCAACATTATTGACCAATACAGTTGGCTCTTATTAAAAAAGAAGCTGCAACATTAAAGGAAACTTGGGTATCCAGGAATATTCGATTTGTTGTCATGATGGAATTTGAGAAGTCTCTCAATCACTTACTATAAAAGGCTCTAGTGTCAGTTAATCAGGTTAAGATGAACCACTGGCCTACCATCATTGTTGGAAACATAAACCCTCTAATTATCAATATTAGAAACAGGTTGATTTAACATGGAAAAGAAATTAGGAAATACAATTGCTTAAAGATGAGCACTGTAGAATAGTCAATAGAGTAAGAGAAAAAAAAGTTTTCCCCTCAAAAAAAAAATCTAGAAAGATATTGTCCTCTGAAATATTTACAGATTTCATCTCATGTATGAATATACATTAAAAGCTCAATACAGTAAAAGGAAATGCAAAAATGTTCTATCTTTTAAGGTCAATAAACAAAATATTGGAGCAAAATATTGCCAAATAGTAGAAAAAGAAGATGGAAACTCCTCAGTTGTTCCTAAAATTGAGTCTCATAAACAGGTGGATATATTTCTTGAGGGAAGATGGATGTTTCTGGTATTATGACATGATTTTATTTGTAAGGTGAATTGATTTATGATGTTGCAAAGAATAACAGAAAACTTTCTTAATTCTTCTTTTAATCCTAATGAGTTATGTGAATAAACCTGGCAGAAGACTGTAACCCTATAAAGTCTTTATAAGGAAGAAATGTAGATTGAGTTTTCAATCCAATTAGAATTATGCAATTTTTGAGCTAAGGTTGCTTTTTAAAGAAAAACAGTTCATAAAGAACCGATCCTAATTGATTAAATAAAACTGGTTCGCTTGCAAATTTTTATGGCATTTTTCTCTTTGAATAAATACCTACCATCGCTCTTTTCATTAACGTTTGAGAAAAATTAGAATTAACAGGCCAAGAAAAGTTTTAAATAATGTGGTTATTAGAATATGTGGATGTGCACACACACACACAAACTTATTTGTACTTTTTAAATTGAATGATATATATTCCAAATGGAATATAAATGTATAAATTACATCTTTATTTATACATTCTCCTTTAGAGAGATCTCACTAAAAGAATGAGGAAAACGTTTGGGAATATTATCCTTCCTATCATTTAACATATCCATCAAGTGTAAAAATTTGTCCTTTTCTACTTCTTAAAGAAAAGAAATTAATGTAAATCTAATCTAAATCACCTAACAGATCTGTCTAACCCAACTGTATGCCTTTATTAACGTTTGAACTAAGTTGATGTCTTTTGTATTTATAATTCAAAGAAAATTTTAAAGGCAGCCTTAATTGTGGACTATATAAGAGCAGCTGGAATGCATTGTTTTCTAAAGTCTGGAGCAACAACAATGGTACAAAACATCTAAGAAAATGCAATCAGGATGAATAATGTAAGTTGGTATGTTTATTTCTACAAGGTGTTAAGGTTCCATATTTAAGAAAGAAAAAACAGATCAAAATACAAGAGTATTTTCAAATATCAAATAAAATAAATCTATGGTAAATTCTTATGTGAGCATTTGATTATGTATGCATTTTTGATTAAAATAAATTTTATGTTCTTTATAAATTTGATTTGCCCTCCACATTAGCAGGTTCTATTTTTACTCTTCTTCACCTTTGCTCTATGATTCCTAGGAAAAAGAGGAAGTGGGAAGAAGGAGAAGAGGGAAGAGAAAATATTCTACAAGAAATATGGTAAGGATTTATATGTGGGAAAAATGGTTCTGTTCTACATTTTTAATTTCCTATTTCTACACATGCCACTACATCAGTGCTTCCCATAATTGTCTGAACAATCTCTCAGTAGACTAAATAATTCAAATATATTGTGACTTTCATAACTATTAAGTGTTTGTAAGGCTGTCCCAAATTAACAATTTACAAAATATATTTTAGAACTGTGCTTTTAGTTAATGAATATACTAGAAGCTGTGAAAATGAATTCCTCTCAGATTGTCAGTCTTGCTCAGTACTTATTATTTGTTGCCTGAAATGTTCCCTGCTTCCCAGACTTTTTTTTTTTTAAATAATAACTTGACGGATTTTGACTCTGTCAGTTTCATTTATCTGCACTAACCCTGGAAAGAGGACATACACATATATCTCAACATGTCTTAAAAGTTTTCCCCAAATTACTTTCAGTGCGACTTTACTTCCTTTAGGGACCCTTTTTCCCCTACTCCGTGAACTTGTGGAAGCCAATTGCTTAACATTTTGATCAAATAGAAATTCTAAGCTTTTAAAACTCTAATATTGGCAAAATTTTTATTAGTAGTTAGAAAACTTTGCTTCCAATCCCAGTTCCACCAGTCACTAACTGTGTGATCTTGAGCAAGTCATTAAACTTGGCCTTTGCTCTCTATATTCCAGTTTCTATAATCATATCATTTCTAGGACAGATAATTTTTCCAGCACTGTTCATTCAAAAATGCTCTGACTTATAAATTATAGTATTCCATGGCACTATAGAATGGACAAAGAATCCATCCATTTAAACTTATTGTCATTACACTGGGCTTAAAATCCACATTGTGAATGCAGTGGTCATAATTGTAGAATCATTCTTTAAAAAGGCATTGAATGTACTGGCTAATCTAATTGGTCAGAACACAGTTTATTGAGATTTATACATATTTACAATATGGGTTTAGATGTATTTTTGCAATTTTGTTTAACGAAGGACTTAGACTTACAGAAATCATAAAATTTTAAAACTATTGGTACCCTCATCAAATTGCAGTGAAACCAAGTGACTTATCGCATTGCTGATTATGGAATTGTCAGAAATTGCCTAACAATTTCAATACATTATGTTGTTAATATTTAAAAACATTTTAAATGCAGAAACCCTGTACAATCAACTAAAAAGATAGTCAAAGTCAGTGTGCTCTGCCTGAACAACATGAAGTCCAACAAACAGTTTTAAACTACTGAAATGAATAACCACACTCCAGATATGAATAGATAATAACACATTAGAAATGTGTTGATCATAATTACAGTTAAGGAAGGCAAAGATCCCTGGTTGAAACATCTCACTGATGTTCTACTATCTCACTGAAGCTGTCACCAGCTCACTAAAATCCCAATTAGAACAAGAAAGGATAAACATTGATTGGGCTGTTAAATCCAGAGTAAAGAAATTAAGTGTACCTGACACAAGTCGATTAAATGGGAGAGAATTTGTTGGCAAAGAAGTTAAAACATGATTCATACAAGAATGAAACAGTTTTGGCACATTTGCTTCTGTCATTTGTGATATTTACTCCTAATAAAATATTTTGAATTCTCAGGACATAACTTCAAGAGAATGATGAATTTCTCCCTAAATTAGCTGACTGCGAATCTAACAGTTACCTCCAGATGGATGTTACAGAGGTTTGGATTCATAGCTCCAGAAATTGAGTTCCTTGATAGTCATAGCCAGTAGATTCTGAGCACTTGCCGTGTGCCCTGAAACTATGCTAAGGCTCTTTAGTTCATGATTTCATTTAATCCTCAGAAATCTCTACGAAATAAGTACATTTCATACAGTAAATTTTCATAAAGGGAAACAAAGCATTTTGTCAAAATTCATGCCACTAGCAGATGGTGGAAATAAGACATCCCTGATAACAATATTTTTTCCTTTTATCACTAATACAGTTGTTTCCTTCCTTCTTATATTTATTTTCCCTATCATTGTGAATTTCCATATAACAAAAATACGGAGGTTGCAGAGCCTTCGGACTTGTTTTCTCCAGGCAATACCACAGGTAAGTCAATTTGAACACTAAATCATTGCCTTCCCTATGTTCCACCTTTATCACACACGGCTCTTGGCATACCGTAAAAAATTTCTTTCTGGCCGTCTCTAACTGAAAACCTGCTGCACCTTTCTGCTTCGGTTCCCTGTGCCTACTCTTTTAAGAACACTTACAGGCACATTTTAAACACTAAAGTAAAGAGAAAGTGAAACATTTCTCTGCAGTAATTTCTTCTCAGGGTAAGATGCAAATTATTGTTAGCTTGTTCAAACTGAAGCTCCTTGGCACAGTAGGGCCTGTGACAGATTCCCGTGGCACGGGAGGTAACACATCATGAATTGGGCTGAAAATAATTTTTATTTTGAGGTCATTTCAGTTAGGTCATGTAAGAATAAGAAACAGAATCTATTTTTTTAATTGAAATTATGATTTCTGACCTGGATCTGTTGCTGGAGCAAATTGATTTTGTGTTGTTGCTGCAGAAGCTGCTGCTGTTGTCTTGCAATCTGTAGAGAAATTGCACATCAAACATTTAAAAGTATATTGTAGTCACAGGGGAGAAATTATCAATGTTCTGTTTCTTAAAGTTTGCTATGAAACTGATTAAGACGATAAAAATAGATGTGCCTGTTGCTCTGAATTATCAGCAATTCATCCTTAAGTAGGATGAACAAGACATTTAGTCTTCAGTAGCAGTTACGTTCCTTTTGGCCCAAAGTGAATGAAGCCTAAGATACTACAACAGTGAAATTCCCCAGAAAGGAATGTTAGAATTTCAAAAATCCCTCTTCCCGGTGATAATTAAGAAGGCACTGCCTCTGCCATTGTCGGCCCTTTTCTACAACAGCAATAGTGTTGCGTAAACACAAAGTATTATAAGATACCACATCCTCCTTAGTTTGGGTATTTTTTGTTTTTCCGTATTTTCTGTTTTTGGTAAATACTGTTCTCATTTCTGCCTCCCACAAACCACTCACCACTGACTCTTCAACATACTCCATTCTGGTTTCTGTTCCCATTTCTCTGTCAAAATGATTCTTAAGGAGGTCACCGATCACTTCCATTTCTAATTCTGAAGTGTTTTTCAGTCCTTACATTTTGACCTCTCATCTGAATTCAACACTTAAATGCTTTCCCTTGATCCTAAACTTTCTCCCTTGGCTTCTATGTCATCACACTTCTGTGGCTTTGTTCCCATCTCTCATGTCTATTCCTTCTCAGTCACCTTTAATGTCTCGTCCAGCCATTAAATATAATTCTCTAAGGCTCAATTTTAGATGCCATTTTTTTCTCCTCTTTACTTCCATACGTATGCCAAATGCTTCTAAACTTGTTTCTCTAGCTTCAGACTCATTTATCCAGAAACCAATTCAAAGGTACTCAAATTCAACAGGTCCAAAACTAAACTGGAGATTTGACCCTCCATACAGTTATCTTAGGTATTTTCTAACCTAGGGAACAGCACAATCACCCCCCTTATTTGCACTCATAACAGCCTCTATATTTACTTAATGCTATGTCCCATGCTATTATTTTATATTTATTTGGTGTTTTCCTTTTATTAACATCTTTTTGTCTCCTAGGGTAAAGTCCATAAATTTGTTGAGGGTAGGGACCATGTATATTTTCCTCACTATCTACATGGAGCCCAGTACAAATGTGATATGGAATGTATTAATGAATGAATAGGTGAGAAGAAAATTTTAAACACTTCGTTACATGATATAGGGTAGAAAACCTTACCAAGGTATAACTTCTAATCTCATGAAACTTATCACACTCTTATAAACTCTTGATCTTATTCTCAAGTTATAATCACTATCATTTTCATTTAAAAAAAATAAATTCCTTAACTTCTAAGTTTAGAACTCAGAGAAAAAAAAATTTACCATGAATAAAAGTAAAGAACCCATATGATGGGATGGGTCTACATGGCTGCATAACAAATTTTTTGTTGTTGTTTTGTTTTTTTAGAGATGGGGTCTCACTATGTTGCCCAGGCTGGTCTTCAACTTCTAGCCTCAAGTGATATGCCTCTGCCTCCCAAAATGCTGGGATTATAGGTGTGAGCCACTGTTCATGCCCTTTAATGAATATTTTACTTCTTTTATGGACACTGGTATAATTATGACAATTTTAATATTTTCATTTTATCTTTGGAATATGGTAAAAGAAGAAAACTCGTACTCTTTTTTTCCAAAGAAAGGAAAGGAGATGGTACAAAAAAGGATATTATTCTTTCTTCAAGTCTGGTTCCTTCTTCCCTCATATCAATATTTCATGTGATATTTAAATCTTTTTAACAGAACATTAAGACTGTATCAAGAGCCTGACCTCTTCCTACCTCTCCACCCTTTCCCTTGTTCTAAGCCACGGCATCTCTTGCCTGGATTATTGCCATGGTCTCCTGTTAGCTCTTTGTGTTTTTGCCCTTGCTCCCTACAGTCTGTTACAGACCAGTATCAGAGATAATCCTTTTAGAAAATACAATTGTGTCACATTCTTCATTTTTTCAAAACCCGTCTGTCTTATTCAGAGCCAGTGTCCATATAACGACTGCAAGGCCCTGTATGATTTGGCCTCCTGCTACCTCTCTGATTTCATCTTCTCCCTCTCTCCCTTTGTCACTCCACTAGACCACACCACATTCTGAACTGCCTTTTGAACATACCAAAGATGCTCCGACCTCCCAAGGATACTCCTGCCTCTGGGCTTTTGCACTTGCTTTCCCCTCTGTCTGGAACACTCTTTGGCTAGACAGCCCCATGGCTCACTCTCTTGCCTCCTACAAGTCTCTGCTCAAATATGTTACCTGGTCAATGAGGTCTTCCCTGAGCATCCACTTTAAAAGAGCATATCCCTCTATCTGCTACCCTCATCCCCAATTCCATGCTTTATATTTCAACATAATACTTACAACATATACTGTAGTTTAGTGGTTTACTTATTGTCTATCTCTCTCAACTAGATTTTAATACATGAGAGATTTTTGCCTTTTTTATTCCCCCACCGAACCCCTAGTAATTAGAAAAGAACCTGGCAACAAATTGGTGCCCAATGGACATTTGTTGAATAGCTGAATGTGGAATGGAGCTCAGATGTGGTAGAAAGGCTGGTCAGTGAACAGACCCCTTAGTGTTTGTCAGGGCTGTAACAGGAGTGTGCAGAGTAGGGTGGTCCTATGCTAAGTCGGGAGTGGTGGAAGGAGTGTCAGGAAAGGAATTTTCGAAAGAAGATGAACCTGAGCTGACTCTTAAGTAGTAAGTATTAAATGTGCTTCGTGAACAGATCTGTGAACACAGAGTGGTGACTGTGCCTGCCAGCTCAGCATGGTAGAGGGCAGCTGGGGGAGCCGAATAGGCTCCAGAAACCTGACCTGTAGCTGTCACCAAGGCTCTTCTCTCAGGCTGTGGGAAGAAGCATTTTGGGACATCTTGCCAACACAGGAGAGAAATTCTGGAAGAACCTAATGGTTTCTAGAGTTCTAAGGAGAATGTCAGAGATCTTGAGAAAGTAGTAGAATGAAAGGATTCTAGAATCCTTTAATGATCTTCAGGGATGGGGCAGAATGTGAAAGAGAAAGAAAAGAAACTTCCTCTCCAACAGTGATTGCTTAGATTCTTCAGGACAGGTGTGCCTTCAGACCCACCAAAATAAATAGAGATGCTCTACAAAGAAATATTCCCACCTAAGCTACATCTTTAGAGACTCCTAGGATTCTCCAAAATTCAGATGTCTGAAGGATTGAGAATTAAGGACAAAAAAAGAATGGTGTTTTTTATACTGCAACAGGCAAACATTCTGAACTCTTTTATCATGGGGTAAAGCAAGAGGAATGTGGGCCATATGCAATAACAGGCCAAATATATCTTTAAGGAAAGTGATGAGGCATTTCATTAAAAACAAAAATAGCATCTTTCAGGCAGAGAAGAATCGCCAAGCAGAGAAGAATGAAATGAAAATAATGTGTGGGGGGGGTTCCCAAACATAATCTGAGTATTTCTTCATCTCTTTCAAGTCTGCTAGTTTATATTTTGAAAGCTGTTTGGAAGGTTTTGTATGCATGTGTAGACACACAAATACCCTTGATTAAATAGTGGCCATCCTCTACTAGAAACAGTGAGTGGACTGTGCCTATACATGGGATAGTAAAGGGACTTAGCTGTAGAAAAGAGGCCATCCTTCTTTGTAACCTGACCCTATGAAACCCTCTATCATACCTTCCCTTTACTATTAATTTTTTTAAATAGTGGTTCACAGGCATTGCCTCTGTGTCCTACTGCATAATTGCCAGTTATTGTCTGGTTCCTGCTACTAAAACTCCATAGAAGCCTCACTCTTCAAGGCTAACAATGAGAATCTAAATGACAAACCTAGCACTTTCAATTTGATATTAGAATGACTACTTTTCTCTAGCGTTTAACACTGTAACCTATTACTTCTTAAAATTTCCACATTTTCTTGTTTCCTATGCCACGGAACTCCTGGCCCCCCCTTCTGTAACTGATTGTTTCTGGATAAGTTCATTTTCCTCTCTTTGCCAGCTATATACCAGTATCTCCCAAGGATCTACCCTTAGTTCCTCCCTACTTTCTTGTGATATTTCCACTCTAATTTAAGGCCTATAAACATGCCGTATGTCTGCATGACATACTCTGGCCTCAGATATTAACATGGCTGCCTCTTATATGTCATTTAGATCTGAGCCCAGTGGCCATGGCTTAGGAAAGATTTCTCCAACCACCCAATCTAAGAAGCACTGCCTTGTCATACCACTCAACATTTATCATATTACTCTTTGCATTTCTTCAATCTGATGTTATTTTGTTAATTTATTTGTTCCTTTGTTAATGATCTCTCTCTTTCCACTAGAATTTAGGGGCTTTGTCACTCTGGTTAATTGACACAGCCTCAGCAAATAGCATAGTACCTGGCACATAGGAAGCACTGGCTTACTATTAGTTGAATAAATGAATGAATGTTATCTACTCCAGTGGTTAAAACTACCATCTCTAAGTAAACAACCTAAAAAATCTAGCTCAACCCTCTCTTCTGAACTGCAGATTGGTATTTCTAGCTGTTTCTCACGTATCTCCAAACCACTTTCTTTTCCCAATTTATCCTCCTTCTAACTTTTCCAATATCTAGTGATGACTTTCTCATTCTCCCTATTACTGTGACTCCACACTGTTCCTCTTCCTTTTGCCCCCAATTTTTTACTAACCATAACTCTTATACGTTTATTCCTTTCTTGTCTCTTCTCTTTGTTCATGATCACTACTCTGCTTAATTTAGATTCTCACCATTTTTCATTTAAATTATTATAATAGCCTTCTAACTGAACTTACAACTCCCTAATTGGAAATTCACTTTACTTGTTGAGTCCCACCTGTTCTTCAAAGCATGTCTCAAATGTCACCTTGCTAATGAATTCTTTCACAATGTTTCTTACTAGAAATGTTCTCTTGAGCCTCCATGGTTCTTTTTGGTATTTCTTTCATGACCTATCAGAATTTACCTTGTTTACAATTACGTATATGCTACTTACCACCAAAGTACTTAATAAGCTTCTTTAAGAGGTAGTTTTTTTTCTGTGTTTGCTTTGGATTTTGCCTTTTTATTTACTTAATTGAGGTGGACGGATGGACTCATTCATCAAAGGAATGTCTGAGGAATTCGATCACATCTCTAGTTCTTACTCACCTGTTCCTGTTGCTGCTTGGCCAGTTCCATTTGCTGGCGCTGTTTCTCAATCTGAGATGCAGCTAGTTTCTTCTGCTCATCGTGGGCAGCCAATAGTTGCTCTCGCAGACTGGTCAGCTGATTGATCATACCCATGAGTTGCCTCTCTTTCTCAGCTAGGCTCTCGGGAGTCCCTGAAAATAATATGGCAATAAAACAGACAAGATAAATGAGAAGAGAGTGATGTTTCAATGACAATGACTCTGTTGTATAAAGAACTAGTCCAAATACAAGGTTCAACACATATAAAAACATTATTTCCTTTCTTTTAGATTTTCACCCAACAGTAAAAAGTGATGGTTATTTATCTATTACAAAATATCAAAATAAACCTGGCTCTGTGGCACAGCAGATAGTACACAGGACTTCTAGACAAAATACCACAATGAACAAACATTTTGAATGTTTTTTATTTATGAACAGT
>NW_012140524.1:9556281-9557352 GCF_000956105.1 Propithecus coquereli | reverse complement strand
GAAATACAAGAAACAATCTAAATGTCACATGGGAATACAAACAAATAATTATGGAACATCTATATAGTATTTTGCAGCCATAAAAAAATTATTTTTGAAGACCATTCAATGATATGGGATCTTGTTCATGATATAAATCTAGGTACAAAAGTTGCAAAGAAATGAAACACTTGTATAAACACCTTGATGCATGCACATATCGATATTTGTAGGCAAAAAAGACTGAAAACAAATTTACCTACATATTATAGTGGCTATTTCTAGGTGATGGGTTTATAAGTTATTTTCATTTTTCTTCATATTTCTGTAATTGGCAATTTTTTCACAATTAATACTATTAACATAATTCTTTACATACTCAGAAAAATGTATTTTACACCTCAATATTTAGAAATATAATTTAAAAGCTTCGAGTGGCATTATCCATTTTAATAAATGATATAATATCAATATATAAACAAATACAGTCATCCCTATATGCAGGAGATTGGTTCCAGGTGCCCCACCTCTGTGTATACCCACATCTGCACGTACCAAAGTCCCACAATCTGCCCTGCAGAGCCTGCATAAACAAAACCCTCCACAGATGTGGGTTCACATAGTGTGAATACAGTATTTTTGGTCCATGTTTTGTTGAAAAAATTTCCCATGTAAGTGCACTTGCATAGTTCAAACCTGTGTTGTTCAAGGGACAACTGTATATTCTTTGCTTATGAGTATTAAAAAATATCATTTGGCATTCAGTATATGAAAGATTAACAAAATTATTGTCTTATTCCAGTCAAAGACATAAGATTTATTTCAAATTTAAAACAAAATTTATAATTTTATAGTCCATAGTCAATTCAGATTTTTTGAACCTTTAGCCCACCTTGCTAAGCCTTGAGCCTTCTCACACGACTTCCTGGACACAACTCCAACTTGTTTCAACTCCTACTTAGCTAACCTTTTCCTCTTAATCTTTTTCACTGACTCCTCCTCTTCTGCCACCCATAAATGTTCATATTCTTCCCAGTTCTATTCTTTACCTTTTTCTGGACTTGAAATAACTTACATGCTTCAACTCATAAA
>NW_012140524.1:9546140-9553861 GCF_000956105.1 Propithecus coquereli | reverse complement strand
TAGTTAAAAAATTTTAATATTATGTTCACATGAGTAAATAATTAGAAAAATACATAGTAAAAGATCTCCTTCCAACACTGTCCCCCTCAACACTGTCCCTTCATAGGTAACCACTATTATTATTTTCTTGTGTATCCTACCTTTGTTAAACCAGATTTAAGCCTATATGAGAATATTTCCGTAGTACTTTTCCAGGGCTATTGTAACAAAGTACCACAGACTGGGTGGTTTAGACAACAGAAATTTATTGTCTCACAGTTCCGGAGGCTGCAAGTTCAAGATTGAGTTGTCAGTAGGGCTGGTTTCTCTGAGGACCATGAGGGAAGGATATGTTCTAGGCTTTTCTCTTTGGCTTGTGTATGGCTGTCTTCTCCATGTGTCTTCACATCATCTCCCTCTGTACATGTTCCTGTCCAAATTTCTTCTTCTTACAAGGATACCAAGGCATCTTGGATTAGGGCCAACCATAATGACTCATTTTAATTTAATTACCTTCGTAAGATCCTCTGTCCAAATAGGCTCATCTTCTGCGGTTCTAGGTATTAGGACTTCAATGTATAAATGGCAGGGAGAGGTGCACAATTCAACCCATAACAATTTATTTTACACATCTGATAATATAATACAAATACTGCTGTACTGTACTTAGGGAGAGTCCTTATTCCAGCCTCCATCTCCACTGCCATTCTTCATCAACTTTTTCATGAACTGTAGCAATCTTCTCATAGACCTCTACTTGTTCCACACTGGCTTCAAAATAAAGTGTGAACTCATTCCTAGAAATGAATGAGGTCCTTCAAAGTATCATCTAAGCTTCTCATTTTCTTTGTGCATCCTAACTTCTAGCCACACTGAATTTTCTACTGTTACCCCTCCCAACACATGCAAATGCTGCCCTCCACAAGGGCCTTGCCCAGGTCGTTCTCTCCCTACACATTCATTCCTCACGTTCCAGCTCATGTATCTTGTTTTTTTGTGGCCGTTTTCCTGATTTCCACTGGTAACAGTGTTCCCCTTCTTTGGGAATCCACACAGTATATGTCTTCACTATAGTTATTTAATCATTATGTTGCATTATCTTACGTTCATATTTTACTCCCAAAGCCAGGAGAGATAGCTGTGATAGCAGCAATTATACATTATCAACTTTTATATCATTACCTACAATAGGTAATGACAAATAGCATATGCCTGGCATACAGCAAATTATCTAACATTGTTTAATAAATGACAATAATAAAGCCCCTTCCTTTCAAACCACTTTCAAGTGTAGGTATGCCATGTAGCCAGGAGAAAAGGGAAAATGTTTTATCTTTCATGAATTGCACAGGGATTCTAGTTTGGGCTCAAGAGAGTTGAGCCAAGGAACTTAAGCTTTTGCGAAAGAAATCTTTCCCATTTTTATGAACGTAGCAATGTAAGATGAAGAAGTCAGTCCCATGGCTTCATCTCTAAATTATCCTGTTGTTCACAATGATCTCCACGTGGTTGGAATGGGCTCAAAGAGGGATCTGTGAACACTGGAGAAACTAGTAAGAGTCACAAAACATCCTGCACTTTAATAAAGCATAAAGAGTATTAACTAGATCCTTGGAAAACCCCAGAGCCCTCTCAAACAAAAAGAAGAACCACTGTTTACTGACCCAGATTCAGATTTTTAAGAGTCATACTAGTGCCTAACACTATGGAGACACAGTCATGTTTGTCCACACTTCTGACTCAGATACCTAATGGTGTGAGTCCATTTGTGTGTGAGTGACTGATAGTAATTTATTTTCATGTTTCAGTTATTTGCACTCTTGCATATTTTTAATCTATGTTAGTCCTGCTTCATTCCCCTTAGAATGAAGGACTACTGAAGTAAGAGACAAAAATATTATTTTAGTCTTCCTCTTTCCTAATAACTACAAGGCACGACACTCATTTATATTTCTGTAGGTTCCATAGAAGCAGCTCAATTCAGAACATTCTTTAATATAATGTGACAGAAGTCACGAGGGAAGGCAACCAGCCTTAGTCACCCCCATCTCAGTAGGAGGTATCACCATCCGTACTTTGCTTAGCCAAAATCCAAGTGTCCTCCATTTTTTGTCTGCTTCCTCTTCCCTATATAATTCACTGGAAATCTATCAACCCTAGAACATACCATACATCAGTCCGTGTATCTTCATTTCCACTACTACTCCTTAATCTAGGCCACCATCATCTCCTGCCTTGACGATTACAACAATTTTCTGACCATTGTGCCAATTTCCAATTCTTCTACTCTCCAAACAAATGTTCAGAATGATCTTCTTATAAAGGTAAATCAAATCATGTCACACATCTGTATAAAACTATTTCATAGCTTTATTCTATACATGAAATAAAAATGCAAACTCCTACTCTTACAAAGCCCTGAATGGTGTGGCCCTTGCCTTCTTCCCTGGCATCATCTTTTCCCATTTTCTTTTTTGCCAATATGTTTCTTTGAGTTCCTCTAATACCAATATACAAACTTGCTCCCCCACAGGGCCTCTGCATGTCAATCGTTTCCCTCAGAAAACTCTTCCCCTAGTTCAGGGTTTCTCAACCTCAGTGCTGTTGACATTTGGGGCCAGATAATTATTTTTGTGGTGAGCTATCATGTATAGCATCTCTGGCCTCTATCCTTTAGATGCAGGTAGGACCCCCACACACCCCTAGGTATAACACCCAAAGATGTATCCAGACATTGCCAAATTTCCTCTGGTGCAGCAAAATTTTCCTCAACTGAGACTATGTCAAACGACTGGCTTTTATCTCTCATGCATTCAGCATATATTCACCAAGCACCTTCCAAGTGCCTCACACTGTTGTAAGTGTCAGAGATACTACAAGTACAAGCCTGAAAAGAATTATTATCTTCATAGAGCTCAAATTTAAATGAAAAAGTTAATAAACAAACAAATACACCCAGATCCATCTAAGATAGTAACTTAAAGGCCAGCTCCTCAGAGGCCTTACCTGAACACTGAAATTATAGAAGTCACCATTCCTCACTTGCTATTTCATCATCCAATTTTTATACTGTTCACAGTAGTTAGCATTATATGCTGTATTCTTATTGATATATGTATTTATTTATTGTATCTTCCAGAGCAGATTATAAGCTTCATGATAATAGGATACTAATTTGTTTTGTTCAAAACTGTATCCTCAGCATCTACAGAATAATGCCTAACTCATAGTGGACACCTGATAACCACTTGTTGAATGAGTAAGATAAATAAAAAAACTTAAGAACAGAGAAATGTCCACGATTAGCTGATACTGAACTATTTTATTCATAAAGATAACCCTCATCGGGATTACCTGAAGTAAGAATGATCTCAAGTGCATTAAAATAATAAGAAAAAAATACATGGAAGCTGATATTTTCCCAATTTGTTTTATTCCATCCAAATAAAATAGACATATGGCTTGAAATCAAATCATCACGATCAAAGTATCCAAATCAAGGAAAGTAAACTCACTCAAGAGGCAAAACGTGCTGGAATTTCAGGCCTAAAAGTAAACTGGAGATTATGTTTTTTTCTCTCAGGAAATTACCAGAAATTTAATTCTTTGTTTCAAAGCTACAATCTTTCCCAGGATTTGTTTGTTTGTTTGTTTGTTTGTTTGTTTTTATTTCAGCAAATTATGGGTGTACATATGTTTAGGTTACGAGTGTTGGCCTTGGTTCCCCCCCTCACCGAAGTCCGTGTTTCAAATATGTCCATCCTTCGGGTAGTGCGCATTGCACTCCTTGTGTATACAAATACCCGTCCCCTCCTCCCTCCTGCCCCCTGTTTGTTTGTTTTATTTGTGTTTCTTACGACTATTAGTGTAACAATTTGGATAGAACCTGGTTTAATTCTTCTTATTGAAATGTCGTTGCTTTTAACTGGTATTCCATTTGAAGCATCTGAAAATCATTCATTGTGTTACCTTTAAAATTTGGCTTGGTGAAGAGCTACTACTAGACTGCAAGCTCTAGGAGGGCAGGAATCTGTCTACTGTATTTGCTACCATTCTATCTCCAGAGCTAGCACATGGCAAGATAGACAACAGTCTTGCTGAATAAACTGAAAATATAATGAATAAAAACTAATAAGCCATTCTAAATTCATAAGTAAAGCTTTTAGCACCATTCTTATCCAACAAGAGAGAAAAGGCAGAATCCTCATCAAAAGGGATAAATGAAAATGGCATTATTCCAATTCTTAAAAGGAGTATTTGTTGTTAGGTTATCCAATACGCAAACATCTATTAATTGGTCCTTTTCATTAAGAAAGAATTTAACCAAGCTTTGATAAAATTTGCTACATATTTTTTACTGCAACACAGATATGCCTCAGAAGTTGGAGTCAAATAAAATTATATAAGGAATATCATAGTTTATTGCATGACTGAGTATAAATTAATCAATATCCTCTTTTACACTAATATTATAAGTATTTTTACGTTTTTTAAAAAAGATATTTACTATTGCTTTTTTTTTTTTTTTCTTTGAGACAGAGTCTCACTCTGTTGCCCTGGCTAGAGTGCCGTGCCGCCAGCCTAGCTCACAGCAACCTCAAACACCTGGGCTCAAGGGATCCATCTGCCTCAGCCTCCTGAGTACCTGAGACTACAGGCTTGTGCCACCACGCCCGGCTAATTTTTTTTTTCTATATATTTTTAGTTGTCCAATTAATTTCTTTCTAATTTTAGTAGAGACGGGGGTCTCCCTCTTGCTCAGGCTGGTTTCAAACTCCTGAGCTCAAACAATCCGCCCGCCTTGGCCTCCCAGAGAGCTAGGATTGCAGGCGCGAGCCACCCCACCCTGCCTAAATAGTGTTGTTTTTGCTTCAATATCCTAAAGGGTGGGTCTTAGTTAGGATTTAAATATAGAAAGCATTCAGTTTTAAAGGTGACTGCCATTAGAGTAAAATGAAACACTTAACAAGCAGCTATAGTCTTTACCACCGTAGTCCAATAACTGGATGTTTTGTTTCTGGGACATTATGAAATACATGTATGTATTATAATTTCTATAGTAAAAGCAAGAGTCATTCTTGTTACCTTTTTAAAAAAGTATGGTTCTGTGAAATCTCTTAATACAAATTTTTACCTTTTAATGGTGACTGCAGTAGTAATTTTAAGGACTTTTTCCAAGACTATTCCATCTACTTATAGTACTTAAAATATAAAAACCATTATTTTAGATATCACATTAAATATGCTGCATTTAGAATACAGTCAATAATAGTCATCTCAAAAGATGTCACTTTTCATTTGTCATTCATTCCTCAAATATGTGATGGGTTCCAAAATTTGGGCCAACAGAAAATTAGGTAGTCTACAAGGGGAAGGTCAATATGTAAATAGACTAATAATACAAAACAGTTTGTGTGCTAGGGACAGATCTAGAGACAGAATATCTTGGGTGCACATTATAGGAGTTCTTCATCAGGGTATGGTGGGCCAGGAAGTGTTACCAAGTTTTAAAGGATTTTAGAGATCACCCAGTCCATCTTTTTTGAAGACAGACTGCCAAGCATCCTGTAAAAAGCACAGGCCTTGAAGCCAGGCAGAAGTAGGCTCAAATCTCTGCCACAGCTATAGTACGTGGTTTTGGATAATTAAGCTCTTTGAGTCTCAATTTCTTCGTATGTAAAATAAAAATAAAATGATTTTGTCACATTAATTTTGCAAAGAGAATGCTTACAAACTGCCTGTAGGAAAAGATGTTTACAAAGTGGCGGGCAATAAATAGTAATCTGCAACTTTTTAAAAAAATGAGTAGATAAGGAAATAAATCAGAAAAGGTGGCCTGATATCCACAGCACTTGGAAGAATCGGCCCACAATAACATCAAATCACTTTGACTACACTACGCTTCCCTAGTAAATGTTAGTATAAAACAGAAAAAGGTTTTAGGTCAATTGCATTATCCAATGATCTAGATAGAGTTTTAACAAGCTTCGGAGTCTATATCCACAAGAAAACAAATAAAGTTTTTATAATTATTTTAATTTTATAAATTTTTACAGTTCTCAAAGAAGTGAATATTTTTTTAAATGAATGAATGAATGTATTTTTAAATTAGAAAAATATTGAGGAGAGGATTTTTTCAAATACAAAATGAGATTAAATATGTAAGAGTTGAGTTTTTCACATTACGTTTAAAACACACATATTGAATGCCTGCTTTGTACTTAACAAGTACAAAGTATGTAAATCTTCCTGCATGGTGGACTGGACCATCAATATTCAGATCAGCTATCTAACCTAATGGGTGATTGTTCTCTTCCCATCACTGGCTGTGTTTATGTACTGGCATGAGGACGCTGGCATTCTGAGACAGAGCAAGTCATTGGTTTATAGAAAATGTAGTCACTTTTTGTTTTTATAGACATTGCCAAACTTATTTTGAAAACTTATATTCTGTGTGCCAGCAGTCTTTCTTTAGTTCTTATGAAGTAATTTTTACAAAAAGTGAAAACATTACTCATAAGCAACTACAGAGGAACTATAAAACAAGCTTAGTGGAGATTAAAAACATTAAACATTTACTCTATTTAGAAGTAAATGACTACATGTTATGTACCTTCCTTATGGCTGACTCTTGTATTGAACAAATTCCAGATCCAACAGTTATCTCAGGAAATAATCAACATTTCCAACCCCTTTGTAAAAATTTGCAGAAATACGTGTTTTAGGTTAATGTGCAAATGTAATAACCACAAGATTACTATTAGCAAACAATGTGGCTCTTAAATTGTTACTGTATTTTAAAAGAATGGGTTTAAAACAACCTTCAAAGTGATACAAACTCTTACATATCAAAATGCTAAAGTATTAGTTTCCAAGTTTTAAATTTATAAAACTCCAAGGATCACTTACTAGATTTTTTACCTGGGTTCTGATTCCTATTCCAAGCCCGCTTATATTCAAATCAGCTAATGTTATTTAAACAGAATTAATTCTGTCAAGCCACATACTGAATCTACATGTCTCTTTTATCTCAACATTTTACATGTCATCTGTCAGGGGTGGGAAAAACTGTGGCTTCAAGGCCACACGTGGCCCTCCAGCTCCCCAAGTGTGGCCCCTCAACAAAATCCAAATTTCACAGAACAAATCCCTTTGTTAAAAGGATTTGTTCTGTAAAATTTGGATTCAGTCAAAGGCCTCACTCAAGAATCCAGAATTAATATGTCTTTAATTCATGAGCTCTGAAAGACTACAGTACTGCTGAATGGATTACTTCCTTGAATTCTTTATTGGCAGTTCTATAGGTATTTGCCTTTATGTCCTATCTTTCAGAAAAAACAAAATTATAGCCTTCAAAAAGAGCCAATTTTTTTGCATTATAGGAAATGCAGCTGGCACTTTCCTTAACTTCAGATTCAACACTTTGTGGACCTAAGTTTATGCATTGTGACCAAGGTCAGAGCCATCAGGGATACCAAGGGGAAACAAACCAGGCTCTAAAAAGTTCTTCAAATAAGGCAAGTAGAGAAATTGATGTAGAATTTTCTGAGTGATCCGGCCAGAGAACCTTCCAAACATTGCCCTGCTTTTATAACCTCACCAAGATAGAAATAATTCAGAGTATTTTGCATGCGGATATTTGTGTTATAATTCTATAAATAAACATTAAGTCAGCAAAATACAAATTTTGCAATTACTTTGTTGAAAAACAAATGATCTGTTTAGATTAGTTAAAGCCACCA
>NW_012140524.1:9522773-9545368 GCF_000956105.1 Propithecus coquereli | reverse complement strand
ACACACACACACACACACACACACACACACACACACACACACTCACTCATTCACACATTTCCGGAACTAATTAAAATTTAAATGAAAACTGACCACTGTAAATGGAGGAGAAAAGTTTCAATCCACAATAAGATCCTGTAAATACTCTAAACATCCTAACATACTCAAAGGTGCTCTTCAAAGTCATTATCTTGAATTATTATTAATAAATCATCTAATAATGCAATAAATCAATATTTTCAGATTTTAAAAAAAGCTCGGACTTATCCTTCTCTCCCCAACAAAAAACACTGTTTGAGTACCAAAGCTCACACCTTTACTTGCCTCATAAAAAGTAGCTGCCCAAACAACTAAACCATTGTTCCTGTCTAACTTCTGAAGTGGCATGAAAACTACATTCCTGGGCACTACATAATCTTCGTGCCTGACCCCCCAAGAACCTTTAAGTCAAATTCATTTACACCCAGAGGGCAATACACTATTGTATACTCTCCACTTTCTAGCCACCTATGAACAATGGATAGTAATTGCAACTGTCATGGGCAGTCAGAAGGAAAAGTAACCCAGCGCTATTTTTCCAGTTTACTGCCAAACCTGAGCTGAGCACCTAATAACCATGTCCCGAACAGAAGAAAGACCTTCAGTTGCTTTTAAAATGCATCAGAAAACAGCTTTTTGAACAGAACCAGAGGACAATAACCAAACTTGTGCTCTGAATGTGAAGCTTGAAAAACTCGAAATTAAAGACAGAAACTTCTTTTGCGATTGTACTGTAGCTTCCTAAACTAACCCCTCAGGCAAGCCTGAAAGGACAGCTGAGCTTTCCTCTAAGCTTGTTATCACTGCTGTTGCTGCTTTTAGGTTTGACTTGTGAAGGAAAACAAGGGAGGGGAAAAAATATTTGCCTTCCAATGGAATGAGATCACAGGCTTGGAAAAGGCAGCCTTTTCTGCTCTACTCTCAGTTATTACCTAGGTGAGTGGTAAAGAACCTTGGAGAATACATCCTATGCCTCAGGTGCAAATGGGTTAAAATCCATCAAAATAATATAAAGCACCTACTGTCTCTGAAAATGAAACTTCTCAGTTCTCCTTAAACTTTGTCTTTAAGCTCTTTAAGGCACATTAATTATTCCTCTGATTCCATTATAGATTTTCCTCACCAAATTTGTTGATTAGCACTCATTCAATCTCTGGTCACCCATTCAGAATTAATCATAGCCTAAATATATGTAATTTCAAATTATTTGCATGAAAAATGAAATAGTCCGTCAAACATTTTCTGGAAGTTTCTGAGTATCCAGATGTTAATGTTATGTAGGCCTAACATTTGATAAGATTGATACTTTGCCTTTCTCCAGGACACAATGATGGAGTAGAGACAAGAGAGTCAGCTGCCTCTCTGACTGGGAGAACTCTTGCACAGACATGCACGTGCAAAAGAGTTACTTATACTCATATTTATACATGTATATTAATATAAATCTGGTGATGTTTAAATACGTATTCAGCCCCTACCAAAAGTATACACAATAATATATATTAATAACTAAATATTTTAATATTGATGACAAAGTATCTTGAGTTTCTCAAACTTAATCCCACCTTAGAACTCAGACTCAGAATCCTAAGTGTCTTATTGGCCACACATAGAAAACCATAGATTTGGGTTTTCTGAAAACCCACCATGTTTTGAGAAAACACATTTTTAATTAAAAGGATCATTTGCTTATATTTTTATATGAGGAAATTAAATCTTTTCCCCTTGTTATTAGTAGCAGTTTATTCAGGTATGAATATTCAGTATCTTCTGTACTTTATACAGAATTTTTCTTAGTTGGATGTAATAGCTGATTCAAACAAAGAGAAAACATTGCCCTTACTGGTACAAAACAACCTTTTTTATGCCTTCTTCATTCATCATTTCTGGTTTTAAATGTAGATTATATACCTGCATATTTCCAATATGGAGAATATATAAAATCATCTTATAAAGATGTAATTTGTAACTTTGCTATAGGTTCATTCCTACTTATGAAATAAATTATTTAAATTAAATGAAAGATGAAAATCAAAGCCTGTTAAAGACATAGTGGGGTTATTCTGTTAAAAATAATAAACCATTTATCCGATAAGGCACAAAGAGAGAAAATAAAAACCCTGGTACATATGGAAAGAAGAAATACCAAACATAGAGACTGCTTGAAGCAGGATGGGTTGGGAGCAGAAGTACATTATCACCATTAATATTCCTAAATACCAACTTCATTTTGGTACAATTTGGATCAAAAATAACCACATATACATTACCTTTTATTTCGCCAAAGTTCCCTGATCCCATTGCAAGAAGCTTGTCTTTCCAGTCCTTTGAGAGTAGCTTTTCGATACTGGGGGTTTCTAAGCAAAGAAAAAAAAATGTAAGCAAAACAATATGACTATCTTTACAATGGAGCTCATTATTAAAAGTCTCTCGGCTAAAAATAAGGCCATCTCTATTCCAGCCCCAGTTCATAATGGCTTCATCCAAAAACTGATAACAGGGGCAGAAAAAAAGAATGTGTTTTGTCACCTACTATTTCAAAATCATTAGCTTTTTCCTCTTGCAGAACAAAGCTATACTAATTCTTTATGACAATGGGTACATTGCAGGGGTGAGGGGAAACTTGCCCTTTCCCCTAAAAGTTCACTGAAAGATCAATTCACAATTAAGGCAGATTAATAAGAGAAAGGTTTATTTACCATACACATGGGGAGAATCACAAAGCGATTAACCAATATCCCACTGGGATCCAGGTATTTTTATAGTGGGGTTGGGAAATAAGGAATACAGGTAATTCTGTTTAGAGGTGACAAATGGTGCTAGGAAGGACAAATGGATGGGGGAAACACATTGACTTGTAAATGATTCTCACTGCAAATTAAATTAACCTGAGAGACAGGCATTATATTTAAATGATTTGGGCCAGGTCTGGTTGCATTCTTGATCTCTTGTTGTTGTTGTTTTGTTTTGTTTTCTGGCAATATACTGAAACAGCAGGGAGAGGAAGGGAAGAGTCAATTGCCCCTTTGATCTTTTGATCAGGTCAGGCTGGTTTATGCAGATAGAGTGAAAGCCCCTCGCAATGCCTTTTTATCTGGAAGGGCCTCAATGCAAAATACCAAGGAGTCATATTTTGGGGTGAAATATCCTAAGCTCCTTTAATATAAACCTGCAGTTCATTGTTTTTCAATTTGGTGAACAAATTCTTGCTATAATGGATGCTTGTCAATTTCAGGGTGTTAGTCTGCAGTCAAAAAATAATTATGTTGATAAAATGCAGAGTAAAAAAAAAAAGCAAAGAATTAGCTCTTAAATCTGCTACATGTAATTATATCCCTCTGTGTGTTTACAATTACATCCACTTTATAATATGTGTTTAACATCGTGTGGTGGTAAGCACACTGTGGCAAGATTTGCCAGTATTTCGAACACTGAAAAAAAAAAAGTTGGTATAAAAGAAGCTTTAAAAAGATTTCAAAATCTACAGAAGTGAGTAATGCCTGCAATGGAAACCTATCATTTGCTTATTTCAGATTTGTATCATACTCTTTTAAAATGCCCTGTATTGGACAGGGCACACACATTTTAGAGAATAAGGTTATGGTTTAGTCTGGTATTTGTTTCTATATATCACATGGGTTTGGACTTTTCCTTCTGTGTTGAATTTTAATGTATAAGTAAATATAAATGCTAATAAAAACTTCCAAACATTAAACTCAGTTTCAAACAATATAACTGTATATTCTTGTCAGCATTTAGATGGGTACACAATTACAATGGCTTTCAATCCCTTGATTAGCATTGCATTCAGTTAAAAAATGGAATGTACTAAAAGATAAGTGTCCCAGTATGCTCCATCTAAATAACAATACGCACACTTACTCTCTGGATCTAAGACATACACTGCCATTCTCTACATTAGTGTTTATGTGTATTTGTGTTCAGGCATTTGCTTACCCCCCACCGGGCACATAACAGGGAGTACATGTTAACTTATTAAAGGGAGTGTCTGGCCTAGAGACCATAAGATTATTAGAAACTGGTTAATTTTCCCCACAGTAAAATACATTTTAAGGAGTCTTCATCATCATCTTTAGCTAATGCTATTTACTTTTTACAGTGCCCCATCTTATAGCCATCAGCTATCAGAGTCACAGAGCCTCTGGTGGAGTTTTCAATAAAGCGGTGGTGCAATTTTCCTTGAAAAAAATGTGACAACATGGAAGACTTCTTTCTCAAATGTCAAAAACTTGTGGACAATAAAATGGTGAAAAGCTCTGAATGATTACTCCCTTTACATAGTCTATAGGTATGGTGCAAATACATATACATATACCACAATTATTATGTGCAAAATCACCTATGGAATGTGTGGAATGCAGTTTTTCCTTTTTAACAGTTTAATAGTTTTCTCATTTAAGGAAAAAAAGATTCTGAAGAATTTACTTCTACTTTTTCTTAAAATATCCCTATTTCTCTATCATATTGTTTCAAAAATAGAAATGGCAATTCTATAGGTAATAAAACACAGTAAATATATTCATACTGTAATCAATATTTCTATTCATTGAGGTTTCAAAAGTAACTTTAAAATACTTCTGCAAAGATTTCTAATGTTTCTACATTCCCAGTAAATACTTTGTGAGTGAAATTATTTCTTCAACCTTATCAGAGTAGGTCAAACAAACACTACTGTTTCTTTTTTCCAGCACTCTACAAAAATTCTTGAGTAGCATGTAAACAGGGCACAGCCAATATGGTATTTGCAATAGAGTACTGTCAGTCATTAAAAGCTAACAAACCTTTGCAAAGCAGGAATGCAGCAATAGAAATCCATTGTGCACTAACAATAGGCCCCTGAACCTCCAGGCACCAAAAGCAGACCATTTTACTTTTAAGGCTATTGTCTGCAAAGTCCATGACAAAGCTTGTCCCCTGCAGCTAGACAAAATATTCACTGTAGTGTGCTCATAAAGAAACAGAAGTCTTCTGTCTAAGTTTCAGAGTTAAAGAAACAGCAGCCAGATTTCTGAAACCTGCAGAACATTCCTGGCCTCTTTATTAACTAGCATAAAGATATAAGGCTCACATACTGAGCCAGTTTTTTCAAGTACCTGACTTTTAGCATACACTATAGAAAAATGAATAACTTCTTTAAGACCAAATTATTTGAAAAATATAAAATCAGAAACATATCTAACTCAAGGTTGTCATCTCTGTGGATGAAAAAAGACACTAATACTTAAAATGTGGATGAGGTATATACTTTAAATTTAGATTCAAATACATTTATTGAGCAGCCTACGTGCCAGGAACTATGCTATATGTTTTTACCTGTATTCTCTTATTTAATCATAGCAACTAACTGAAGACTTGGATTGTGTTGTTGCATTTATGTTGCAGGTTAAAAGAACAAAAACAAAAACAAAAAACAAAGAAGCACAAAGGAAAAAAAGGACTGGTCTGAGATTCCATAAAATGTAATGGGCAGAATTGAGGTCTTGAACTAAGTGAGTTTTTCTGCTACACATTCTTGACTCTCTTATAGACAACAAAATGATAATAACTATTATTTTATGCACTAAGTTCTCAGCAGCATACCATGTCCTTACATGTGGTATCTCAAATTTCTCAAAATAATCTTCTAAATTAAATATTAGTGTGTCAGTTTTAGCATTTATTAATAAGAAACCAAAGCTTACGGAAATATCATGACTTGCCCAATATGTAGCTAAATTGAAATTATTGTGAAACAACCCTTTATAAAATTAATAAGGGGCTACAAGGTGGCAACTGTGGTAGGAGAAATATATATAACCAGCCATTGTTCCCTAGCATGCTGTCCTATAATTGCTTACTACTCAGGAGTCATACGGCTGATGGTCATAAAGATTCTTAGCTTTCTTCATTGCTCCCATAGATTACATCACCCTTGTGAAACCCAAGGATAGTTTCTGAGAGATCTTCCAGGTCCTGCATTCTGGTACATAGCTGACCCACCCATATCAGCAGCCTATACCAAGGAACTGACTCAATCTTGCCAAACCCACCCAGGAACTGACTCAGTACAAGAAGACAATTTCTACACTCCTACGATTCCACCCCGAACCCAACCAATCAGCAAACCCAATTGCCTAGTCCCTTGTCCACCAAACTATCTTTAAAAGCCCTTTCTGCCAAATTCCAGGGGAGATGGATTTGAGAACTTCCTCCTCTCTCCTTGCATGGCGCCTGTGATATTAAACTCTTTCTCGGTTATAATGCCTGCTGTCTCAGTGTATTGGCTTCCTCTTGAGCAGCAGGCAATGAACCTGGTAAGGCTATAACACTGGATCCTGAAGTTTTTGCTCTTTCCAGCACACACTGCTGTGGTTAGAATGGGTCTCTCAAAAAGTATGTGTTGCAAATTTAATCTTCAATGCAATAGTGTTGGGAGGAGGGGCCCAACAGGAGATATTTAGGTCAAGTGGGTTCCACCCTCATGAATGGATTAATGCTGATTATAAAAAGGCTTCAGACTGCAAGTTCAAGTTCTCCCATGAACTTGCTGCCTTGCCCTTCTGCCTTCTACCACGGTAGAAGGCCATGGCAGTGAAGGCCCTCGCCAGCTAGCAACTTAATTAATATTGGACTTGCCAGCCTACAGAACTGTGAGAAATAAGTTTATTTTCTTTATAAATTATCCAGTCTATGGTATTCTGTCATAACACCACAAAATGTACTAAGACAGAAAATTGGTACTGAGAAGTGGGGCTGCTGTAATAACAAATAGCTGAAAATGTGGATGTGGCTTTGGAACTAGGTAATGGGTAGAGCCTGGAAGGATCTGGAGGAGCAAGCTAGCAAAAGCCTAGATTTTCTTGAAGAGAGAACATTAAGGGCAATTCTGGTGAGGGCTCAGAAGGAAATGAGGAACAAGGTATTGGACACTGGAGTAAGGGCCATCCTTGTCACCAGGTGGCAAAGAACTTGGCTGAATTATGTCCATGCTCAAGGGATTTCTGGAAGGTAGAACGGTGTAAGTAAGAGTAAGACGTGAGCATAGAGAAATTACCTAAAGACTGAAATTATAATTAAAAGGGAAACAGAATGAAAAGATTTGAGAAATTTGCAGCCTCGCTGTATAAAGAGTAAAAAGGAGTGTTTAGGAGATCAAACCAAGGGTGTGGCCAAAGCAACCCTTTGCTAAACAGGTTAGTATGGATATAAGAGAGCCAGGTGCTATACATCAAGCTCTGGAAGGCTTTTCAGAGATCTTTGACCTGTGACCTCCCATCACAGGCCCAGAGCAGGGACTTGAGGGCAAGGTTTTCAAAGATGACCAAGGGACCTCAGCATTTGGCACCCGGGGCCCCAGGACTTGGCTCCCTGCATTCCAGCACAGTGCTCCTCTGCTGCCCCAGCAGTGGCTCAAGCAGGCCCAGGCATGGCTCAACCCACTGCCTCCGAAAGGTACAAGCTGTAAACCTTGGCAGTGTCCATGTGGTGCTGACTGCAGAAGCACAGGAGTGTACAAGCTGAGGGGCCATGGCGGCTGGCCTCCACCTAGATTTCAAACGATGTACTGAATAGCCTGGAGGCCCAGGCAGAAACTTGTTGCAGGCAAAGAGCCACCACAGACAAACCCCCATTAAGTGGAATGCCCTAGCGGAACTGCTACAGAGACCCCAGAACTGTAGACCTGCCAGCATGAAACTCCAGCCTGGGAGAGGTGCGGGCATGAGATGCCAAATTGTGAGACCTGTGGCATGTCCTGTACCCAGCAAAACTATAGGGGTGGGCTGCCAGAAGCTTTGGGGGCCCAGTCCCCATCCCAGTGTACTCAGGATTCAGAGTAAGGAGTCAAAGAAGGTTATTCTCCAGCTTTAAAGATATATTCTCCAGCTAAAAGACTTAAAGTTTTTTCTGTTGGGTTTTGTACTTACTTGGCACCAGTTACGCCTTTCTTCTTGCCTAGTTCTCCCTTTTGGAATGGAAATGCCTATCCTACACCTGACCCAACAATTTTATTTTGTAATTCGATAAATTATTTTGATTTCACAGGCTCATAGATGAAGAGAAACTTGCCTCAGGATGAACTGTGCCTTGAGTCTCACCTATCACTGATCTAGACGAGACTCTGGACTTCGGATTTTTGAGTTGTTACTCAAACAACTTAAGACTTTTAAGGCTATTGGAATGAAATGAATGTATTTTGCATGTAGGAAGGACATGAATTTTGGGCACCCAGGAAGGAATGCTGTGGTTTGAATGGGTCTTCTAAAAAGCAAGTGTTGGAAACTTAATCCCCAGTGCAACAGTGTTGGGTGGTGGGGATGAATGGGAAATATTTAGGTCATGAGGACTTCAGCCTCATGAATGGATTAATGCCAATCATAAAAAGGTTATAAGTTCAGGCTGGGCATGGTGGCTCATGCCAATAATCCTAGCACTTGGTAGGCAAAGGTGGGAGGATTGCTTGAGGCCAGGAGTTCCAGACCAGCCTGAGCAAGAGCAAGACCCCTCCTGTACACAAAAATAGAAAAATTAGCCATGCATGGTAACTCGAGTCTGTAGTCCCAGCTACTCAGGAGGCTGAGGCAGGAGGATCGCTTGAACTTAAGAGTTTGTGGCTGCAATGAGCTATGATGATGCCAGTGCACTCTAACCAAGTCATGAGAGAGAGAGACTCTGTCTAAAAAAAAAAAAAAAAAAAAAAAAAAAAACAAGTTGTAAATTCTGTCTCTGGTGCATGCACTCTCTTGTCCTGTCTTCTGCCATGGGAAAACGTAGCAACATGGCCCTCACCAGATGCTGGCACCTTGATATGAGACTTCCCAGCCTCCAGAACTGTGAGAAATAAATTTATTTTCTTTATAAATTACCCAGTCTGTGATATTCTCTTATAGCAACACAAAAAGGACTCAGACATGCACATACTCTCCTTTAATCTACAAAACACTCCTGGATAGTAGGGAAAAACTCTTCTTATTAACTCCATTGAATGGATGAAGTAAAAACTTGAAAATGTAAATTTTCTCGGGTGACATGTATATATGAGCAGCAATTTTGGGATTAAAAGGCAGAATTTTTTACAGTTCTTATTATCCTTAGAGTGTAGTCCAACTATATGACTTTGCACTCTAGAACTCTGGACAATTTAATGGTACTCTATGACCATATGGCAGAGATATACAGTAACAGGGTTTTATTTTACTTATATTGTGGAAGGAATATTGGGCTATAAGTCCAACAACCTGGGTTCTCCCCAAGATGGCGACACCGGCTAGCTTTGGTGGAGGGGGTATGGAGGGGACAGCACCATAAGCACTTCACTTCACCTACTTCACTTCTTTATCTGAATTTCTGTATAACAAAGAGCTTCGAGCAAATCAACATCTCCCATTTTACTGACTGCTACAGTTTCTATTTGTTTCCGTCGGTAGTTCCTGAGACAATGGTAAGAGATTATCTCACAATAATGAGTGAAATAAACGGACATGTAGCAGTAACTGAATTTTTCTGAAAATGATAAAAATTCCATAGAAAATTCATGATTAGGAATGTACAGACCAAATGGCAAGAGCCCAATATTTACAATGTGCCTGTTTGTTAATATATGAATATGAATAAAGTAAAATTTGAAACAATTATATAAGCGCTGCTTCACTGCTTATGGAGTAAAAGATATAGTTCTGATCTATTAAACGTTTAATTTTCTAAAATAAGATTAAAAAACACATAGAATTGTACTTTGTACTACGAATATGTTATGTTGTGTGCTTAGTTATTTGCAAACGCTCGAATTATGGAGTTTCCATTATTTTCGTGTTAAAATGTATCATGTTTTTAACTTAAATATATTTATGTTAAAACCCCTCAGATCCCCTTCCCCTGAGATTTCATTCTCCCAAAGCCTAGAGTATTATTACCTTCAAAAGAAGAACTAAGGCTCCTTATATTAAAATGAGAGTTAATAATTATTTGCATAGCATTTCAGTTTACAGAATGCTGCAAGATATAAAAATTTTGTCAGTGGCATACGTAGCTATTATATCCATTTTGCAGACAAGAAAACTAAGACTGAGAAAAATTCTTTGCTCAACATCACCTAGTCAGAAACTATTAATAGAACAGATGGGATACAAAACCAGGTTCTCTTAATTCAAGGGATCTATCTCTTGAGGGGAAAGGTAAATGCATATATTTTAAAAGAGAAAATAAAATAAATGTTAAGAAATAAGATATAAGATAAATAAGAAATGGAAGATATCCTTCATCAGTCAACACACTGATATTGAGATGAGTCTAATTGAATTATCATTGTTTCTTTCTGCCAAAGAAAGATATATTTGCCTGCTTTTCCTTCTCATCCTTGTCTCCTTTGCTCACATATGCTTCTTCACATCAATGCCTATGGCAATCCCGACCAGTGAATGGCCCCCCCAACTGTGCCAGCCATTGTTACAACAGCATCCTGCCTCTCTAGGGCCTGTTCATTCTCTACAACTCTCACTCCTTTTTCCCTTCAGTGCCAAACACTCTTAAGACTGACTCCCTCATCTGGAACAATGAGACCTAGAGACTCATGCCAACATATTGTAATTCTCCAACAAGCTGCCAGTGCCAAGAATTAAACCACATTCGCTCCAGTGCAGTAGCTTTACACACAAGCTCAGGTTTTTGCTTTGTGTTTATGTAGGTTTTTTTTTTCTTAATCTCTCTTCAGCTGCTGTGGCAGAGCTCATTGAAAAATCGAACAAGCAAAAAATATGTATGTATAATATTTGACTTTTTAAACAAAGTCCCAGGAGTTAGGTCATACCAAATCTACCACTGTTTATACTTGAATTTTGTAGCTTAAACTAAGCTGTGTTATTCTTGACATGTGATAGTGTACACATTTAGGAATGGGAGTTGTCTTTTAGAAGGAACAATAATACAGCTAGATTTCAAAATATACCAATACCTCCTTTGAAGTAAAAAAGTAAAAGCATATGTAGATTCTATGTCACAGAAGCAGAATTTTACAGCCGGAAAGATCTTTGTATTTAGATAAGCATTTCATAAAAGTAATTTATTAAAACACCTATCAGACACAAATGGAACATAATTATTTGGCTACTCAAACAAAATAAGCATTCCATTGTCATGCAAATCAAATTAACACTAAACAAATTTAGATTTCCTTTCTATAATATTTAAATCTTTTTATATACTAACAGAGTGCCAATTTTTAAGCAAGTTATGGATTATATAGCATTCTTTAAGTATCTGGCCAAGGAAATTAGTGTTGGGAGATGTCTGTGTATGGCTCAATACAATTTAGGTTAATAGCTATTTTAGACAAAACTCTTCATTTCACAGACTGAAAAATTATAAATTGGAAATGTTAAATAACTTGCTTAATATCACAACTCTAATTAAAGATAAAGGCAGAGCTTGAAGCCTAATTCCCAGTTTAGTGTTCTCTTAAATATACCATACACTACGTAAGTTCTTTTAATAAAGAGCCAAACTTTTGAAAAATGAAATTTTAGTTCCGCTTTATTCACCTCATTTAGTTTTAGTTAGTAATTATATGATAGGTGGTTCTGGTGGCTAATCTCTGTTAGAATTAGGCACTATTAACTGAATAATCTCTATTAGAATTAGGTACTGTTAAACTCAATAGTCTACTCTTGGAAGCTTTCAACTGATAGCCCCATGAAACTGAAGGATAAATGCCAGTTAGTGCACTGAACAAAATATATTTTTCTTCAAAAAGCTCATTACAGTTTAATACGTTGCTATTGAATGAATATTCAATATATGTCAATTAAATAATTTAATTATTCAATTACTGATAATAATAAAATTATTTTTGATGTGAGTATCAGCTTAAACCTGGAAATCATATATCAGTAACAGTTTAATTCATGTTGATAGTAGCTGCATATATAGACATTTTGGGTCAAACATTAAATAACAGTGTAAGTTAATAAAGACTTTTGTATGTCTGGAAATTTATTGGTACACTAAAGACTTAGAAGGCCCTGTAACAGTCTCCTTTACTGAGCACTACAATTAGTATGCCACTAGAAATGTCAAGTTCTTCTAGGAAATGAATATATCTGTACTCCCAGCTATTTGGGAGGCTGAGATTGGAGGATCACTTGAAGCCAGGAGTTCAGAGTTTGAGGCTGCAGTGTGCTATGGTCACATCTGTGAATAGCCACTGCACTCCAGCCTAGGCAATATAGGGAGACTCCATCTCTTAAAAAACAAACAAAAAGCAAAACAAAACAAAACAAAAAACCCCATATACTACAACACACAATAGAAACACATCTGAAATTCCATAGCACTAGGATTTCTATAAGCTTTATTTTTATATGTAATTATCCTGAAGTGAAATACTTTACTTTGGAAATACTTCTGGAAATACTTTACTTTTAGTATTGCCAAAATACTTGTTTGTTTCCACTTGAAAGTTAATAAGAGCTTATTAACAAGAAAAAAAAAGTCTTTTCCTGACTCAAGTTTTGAAATTTTTAATGTGTAGTGTTTGGAATATGCAATACCTAAATAATTAGTTACAGGCTTACATTCTCTTATTGCACCAGCTGAAACTATTAACATACTGCCTTAATTATGCCCAATGTTATATCACACGTTAGGTGAATATTTTTTCATCACATGGTTAAACATGCCATAATCAATATGGTATAATTGCTATATACCAATAACCCTGGGTTTACTACTCACAAGATAGCTCTATATTATCTACACAAAATCTCCATGTAAAAGATAAATATAATTTGTGAATGATAGAATAAATGATTGATTCATGCACTCTATCACTTAGAAAGTAATTGCATTTTCTGTATAGACTACAGCTCTTTGTTTTGTTCTTGTTTCAAATATTAGATCCCAGCAAAAATGACCTAAGTTACTTGAAGGCAGCATTTCAACATATAATTGCAAAAAGTTATTCCTCATATATAAAATCTCCTTTGTGTTTTACTACTAAATATAAAAAAAAATTTAATGTTATACAACCTGACTCCACTGCTTACTAGTTTTGTGACCTTTGGAAAGTACAGTAATTTAACCTCTCTATGTTTCAGTTTACTCACCTGTAAAAGAGAATAATAACAGTGCTTGTTTGCTGTAGGAATTAAATGAGATTATTTATGTAAAGCACATAAAACAATACCAGGCACAAAGTAATACCTAAAAATATTGACTAACATTAAAACTATAACTTAGTATGCAAAAACTCAAGAGAATGACTTAAAAAATCAAATAGAATATATATACATACGTTTCGTCTTGCCTGTCACTATAACTACCAAGAAATCCAAAGTTTCATCAAAGAGTAATAGTTCTATTTGTACCCATTTTAATGATAATGATCCACTATCCTTAGTTTCCTTGGTCATCTACCAGTCCATCCTAAGACTTCTTCAGGTGAATTGCGTCAACAGAGATGATAAATAAGGGACGTAGAAGTATGAAGGACAAAGGTTTCTTTTCCATTAGGTTAATGTATGAAAAGTCCCCAAACAGTACACATATACAAAATTACTCAACTAATCTTTGCCTGCTTTTTTTTGATAGTTGTCTTTCTAACTTTCCAAAGGTTCTATTAGGTTCCCAACAATATCTAAAGCTTTTAAGCCAGTGCTGATGACAAGTGAAAGGGAAAAACAAATAGCTTTGTAGTGCTCTTTTCCCAGGGTCATTCAACCAATGGTAATAGTTATTATTTTTATATATTAGCACTGTAGCCTTGTTCTCTATCATGGCTAACTCACCCAACCTCCCTGACAGCAAAAGCATTTTAACTTTTAATAAAAATGGGAGAGTGCAGCACTCTTCAGTAAAGGCTCTTTCAGTAAAGTGCACAGCTAATGAATATTGTCCATTTGGATCCGAATAATTTATGATGTCAGCAAAGTGTGGGTGGGGAGACGTGAATCAACTTCTAGCCATTAGTTACAATGAGAGGGGTGAGAGTGGAAAGTGGAGGAAGCAAAAGGGTTACTAAGGAAAGAGGGGTAGAAGAGAAAAGCCAAAGCAACTTGATAGAAAGAAAATTGGGAGGAAAGATGCTTATGATGCATCCATAATAGTCAATTTATAAAAGTTAAAATATTTCTTACAAAACATTTTCATGACTATTTTTATTGTTTAATCCATCAAATAACCAACTTTCTTAGAGACCGTTTTTAGTAACTGTTATTTTCCATATATTCCATTTGAAATAGTATTTTCTTAATTGTATATGTGTGAGGTGGAACAAGAAAGAAAAGTAGAAAAGATATACCATAAGTACTATAAACTATAAATTAAAGCATAAGGTATATGAGAATTAGAAATACTCAAAACAAACTCTTCAATTTCATAAGACAAGTTTATAAACAATATCAGTAGGCATATATATAAAGCCTATTGATACATTTAACAAAGAACTACCTAAATATGTATTTGAATTATAAACGAAGGAATTATCCTACTATAAAGGATGTATTCACAAAATCATTCATTTAATTAGATATCTAGACCATGATGAAAATGAAAATTCATGATCATATTTGTAGAATTTTGTTATTGTTGCTCAAAATTGTGAAAGTGGGTGGTGGTGGTGAAGACAGAGGAGATACAAAGAGTATAGAAATAGAAAACCACTTAACATACATTAGAATAAGAATACCAATACTTTAAATATATGACAGAATGTTTTACAACTGGAAGTGAGAATTAAAGAACATACAGCCTGATGCTAAACCACTACACATCCTGAATCTTCTCTATCACAACATATGTGAAAATAAATCATAATCTCAGCCTGCCAGATGCCTGAAAAGATATGAACAATAAAAGCTGACACGATTCATATGATAAATCAGAGATTGTCATATGTAGGTAGTTAAATAGTTGAGATGAAAAGCTAGTTATAATTCAAATTATACTTTTACGTTCTAATACACAGTATCAGATTTAAAAATTAAGAAAAATATCCTCTGATTTGCTTAAACATTTGCACACACATAGCCTTCTCAACCAAAGTAGTCCATCTGCCTTAACAAGTTGTTATATTTGGTTTCTTATAACCTTTCATAAATTTTGAATTGTGTCATTTTTAGAGTAATTTTAGGTGAGAAAATACAATACTTTAATTTGCAAAAGGGCATTTAATGTTCACAAGCTTAGACACAATCTCACCGACAATGACACCGGCAGTCATGTGTTAGCTATGATATGCTGTGACTCCCAAAAATGCAGAACAGCAAAAAAAGCAACCTGTAAGTGTTCTCTTTAAAAGGGGACAAATGAAAGAAGATAAAAAAGAAGTAAACAAACTATAAGAAAACAAAACACCCAAAATTTTTTAAAAGCCTGGGTAAATAGAAAAAGAGAAAAATGCATTGTGGTTTTTTGTTTTCCTATATCACCAAAGACTTAACATTCTTAATGATAAAGGCAGTGGGTGTAAAATTAGGCATGTACAATCTATTAACATATTCATTTAATTTCTGAATTTAATGAATGTACAAAACCAGTATTTTGTTTTTAATGGTATAATATACTATTAGAGTTATCAGACTATTTAAAAATATATAGCTCATATAAGGATACTGTCGTTTTCTTTATTTTGCACAATTCATAGACGCACGTGCACGTGTGAACAAACAGAGACACAAAAGATCTGGAGGCATCATATCCTATCCATTTATTCATTCAATTATCTACCAATCATCGGTAAAGTCCCTACCGTGGTGCTGTGACAGGCAAAAAGACATGGCCTCTGCACCTCAAGAAACTCATCATCTCCTGAGGAAAATGCGTATATTGTGCCCAGACACCAAAACCTTTCATTCAAATTGCTACACTGTCTCTGAGTTGCTCTCCTAGTGTTTCATTTAGGTAAGCAAAATTAGAGATAACAATGCCTTACTTGAATTATTATATTAACGAATAGTAAATAAACATGTGGATAGATTTTTTTTCCTAAATGCTAGTATAATAGTATTGCCATATAGTAAGAGTTCTAAAGTAACCTTCTGTTTTTCAGGCAAACCTGCTATAAAAAATTCTACTAGGCAATAATTTCTAAAACTATCGGCAATGTCTCATCTGGTCCATAATTAAGAAACTAACTGAATTACGCTGACATTACTAAGTTAGATTAAAAGATAAATACATGGATAAGAATAGTAGAGTGGATTAATTCAACAAAGAGTATGTACTACACGTTTTTTCCAGGCATGGAGGATATGATCAAGAGCACAACAGAACTGAACCCTGTCCACGTAGAGGTCATAATCATAGTGAAGCTTCCTTAAAATGCAAAATTCCAGTGCCACCAGAGAGTCGAATTCTTTTTTTTTTTTGCTGGAGACAGAGTCTTGCTCTGCCACCCGGGCTAGAGTGTGGTGGCATTGTTATAGGTCTGGGCTCAAGTGATCCTCCCACCTTGGCCTCCCAGAATGCTGGGATTACAGGCATATGCCACCATCTGGTCTAGTTTATTACGTCTTTTTTGAGTTCCAGGAATCTGAACTTTTCTAAGACCTAAAGTAATTCCTTGATGAATAAACATTGATTCAGGTTATAAAAATATAGATAAGAACATTCTATTAAATCTTCAAAATTCTGAATTAGAAACTTTTTAAAAATGACTAAGACTTAGAAGAGTAGAGTCTATTGGGCTCTTCTTAGAAAGGCAAAAGAAGTTTTTACTAACACCACACTATCATTTGAGTAATGATTACATGTTATCAACTAAAAAAAACCCCAGACGTATTCCAATACTTTGTTATTTTAAAACTCCATGAAATGCAGTATTTCAAGTGCAAGAAAAAAAGTCAAAGTAAAATGCAGTAATAAACTACTAAGCAGCCAATACTGTATATATTTCATCTATTAAATAGGGGGGAAATGAAGATGATTTACTGATGTATTGTGATCAAAAATTTTGTTTAAAAATCTTAAACAGACCTAATGTGGTTGCTCATGCTTGTAATCCCAGCACTTAGGGAGGCCAAGGTGGGAGGCCAGGAGTTCAAGACCAGCCTAGGCAACATAGTGAGAGACCCCATCTCTACCAAAAAAAAAAAAAAATCAGCCAGGTACAGTGGCCCATGTCTGTAGTCCTAGCTACTGGGAAGGCTGAGGTGGGAGGATTGCCTGAGCCCAGGAGAGTTCAGGGTTGCAGTGAGCTATGATTGCACCACTCCAGCCTGGGCAACAGAGCACGAACCTGTCTCTAAAACATAAAATGAAATAAAATAAATCAAATATATCTTAAATAAGGGATCATGAATCATTTGACCACATATTAGAAACACAGATATGTTCTTGAACATAATGTTCTACAGACACAATATAGAGGTGTAGATATGTTTATGTAAGCAGCAAATACAAAAGAGAAACCTAAGATGCCAGTCAAATGACAAGGGCTCATCTCTGAATCATTGAGAACTGAATTTGCATAGGTTCAGAGAAAAATGGTAGAATAATGTTACAAGTAATTTCATAAATCAAAGAAGAATGAATGAGATAATGTCCTCTTCATTCAGAAAATCCTCTGTGTAAACTTTTTAAGGGAATGGCAAGTCCACAAATTACTAATCCTGGAAAAGGGTGTTATGGTAGAAAATAAAATCATCTATATCTTAAATACATTAAATTAACATGGATTTCTAAGGACACCAACATTTTGACTGCTTATTCATTTTATATTCTTAAAAACATCAGTCAATAAACATCCATAGAATAAAGTTTCATATCTAATAACTGAGAGAAAAACATGATACAAAAACATTTGAAAGGATAATTAAATATGGGTGGGGAGGAAAAGGAAAGAGAAAGAGTACTGTTAAGTAGTCCTTCATTCTCCTGTGCTTAGCTTTCCGAAAGTAAACACTGAATAACTTCACTCTCAAGTATATAAAATAAATGATAAAGACACAAATTTATACATATATATTGCCTAAATCTTTCTCTTTCACACACGTATGTTTAGTAAATTAATATATGTTATAATATTTGTATATAATTTGAACTCAACCTCTCATTAGGGATGTATCTCAGGAGGTGAGTGTGGGAAGGGCTCCGAGGATGTTCACCATACTATGATGCAGATTTCATGCTTTCCTAATGATACAATGATTTAAAAGTATAAAATTTAAAAAGGTTAAAAAAAAGCTTATTTAAAACAGTCTAGGGGTTTTAGTGAAGTGCAATGAAATACCAGCAGTTAAAAATTAAGGTATAGATCAGTGTTTCATCTCAAAAGGATGGATGAATCCAGTAAAATGAAAGACCACCCAATTTTCTGACCTGGGGGTCAGACAGCAAGCTTTTACAAACTTGGCAATGGTCTTTTTTAAAACCATGAAGGTCTGTGTTCCACGTGTCAGAGACTCAAAGGTGTTTACACCTTTGGGAATTTTCTCTGAGGGATATGAAAACCCCTAGGAACAGCTGTTGCAGTTCTCACAAAAAGGTGCAGAGTATGTTTCAGCCCAATGGGGTCTCTTTTATGGAACATTCGATCTCCCACCCACACTGAACACCAGGATGAATATGAAGGTGTACCCAACGAGTTGGAAAAATTCTTGTAATTCTTGCACAAAGAAGATTCAGATAATACCCTGCTAATAATTAGGAAAAATTAGAAACATATACTTGAATTATTCTTATAAATTAAAGTGTTCCTATAATCGGAGTTGAGATCTTCTATTAAATTACAAGCATTCCAAGTAAATAATTACAAGTGTGGGAGCCACTCATTATCTAATTTACACAAGGCAAGTTTTTTTACAAGGCAAATATTTCAACTTAAGAAATTTGATAAAATAAACATGTAAGTCATTGCAATAAATTTATAATCATCAAAATTGATCTTTATTACTTGACAGCGATCAACACTGAAAGGTATATTAGCTACTTAAAATATATATTTATGAGATTAAAAATAAAATAAAGTGTTCCATTTCTAAAGAAAGAAAAGCATCATTGTTCCCTGGCAGCTACCAAAGAACAAAAGAGAAATTACTTTGTATAATGAGGAGATTAAATTCTTTATAAGAATATTTCCAAAATGTTAAATTACATTAAAGTAGATACATAATCTAACAGGTTTTCCTATTATGCAGTAGGTGTCAATTTATTTTTTAGTCCATAATTCTAGATGTAAAACTTGGGTTATTTATTTCTATTTTTTTCTTAGCAAATTGTTCAGCTTATAGCTCAGCACCCTCAGAAATTATAAAGCAACAAAGTCAAATCCCAAAACATGTGAAGAGTTTTGTGCCAAAGGAAGCTGTTTAAAAACTAAAAACCAGCACCTTTCAAAAAACACTTGATTTGTGTTTAATTGAAACTCTTGTTTTCATACATATTTCAGCCTTTCTGTTGTTGTTGTGACACATAAAGTACCCAAAAAATAATGATCAGAGAGGTTTCACAGCATGCAGGGGAAAAAAAAATAAGAGGAAAAAAAAGTTCATTCCACACTATTTGAATTACATTTAGGTAGTTCTCTATGGGGCTGCTACCAAATCCTTTAAGCCCACCAGCCTCTTACCTACATTAAATTAATGAGGCATCTCAAGCATTCATTCTTCACCAGCAGCTCTAGGCTCTCCAGTTGGACACCTACAATTTACTAAATTACAAACAGTGACCTAAGGGAGACATCTGTTTGTTATAAACAATATTGTATTATAAAATAAACCAGAAAAATATTTGAGAGATTAAGATGATAAGATATATGTTAAATTGTATTTTCTGGGGTTAATAGGGGCCAGTCTACAACTCTGTGATCCTCTCTCTTCTCTTTACCAATACAAGTTCCTATTTTCCCGTCAGGAAGTAAAGGCCTCTGAAGATCAACATTATGAAATACAATGCTTATGAACAATCCGATACTAAGAGGTCTCTATTATGCCATGATACCCACTACCTCCATACAATACTTTTATTAAACCTAAATACATTAAGCTTGATTATAATCAATTTTTTATAATACCACCTTCTTACTAATGCTCATAACACTTGGCTCCCAGGGATGTACTTATAATGAGATGGCCGGGTGTATTTTCCATTAAAGGCCTCTGTTGGAGTTTCTGTAGTACTTTTTCTCATATATTTCAAGTTAAATGCTCCCTCTATTTTTATGTTTGCCTCACAATAGCCAGTCCTTTTTCAATGATTAATTTTCTATTCAAAAACAATTTGTTTCTTTTTCCTTTGTCCTGTCATGGTTTCAGAATAACCTCTTTCCTTTTCCCTTGTCCATTACAGAAACTCCCTTCCCCCAGACCACCACCTTCTACCCTAAAATTGTTTTTAGTGACTTATAGTCAAAAATATTTAGGAGCTCCCCACTACTTCAGGCCTCAGCAGGAGACTACTACTCAATTAACAAAAACAAAACCCTGAATTATCAAGGCTATAACTGAGCCAAAAAGTACTGCAGCCATTTATATTATATGACCTCAGCAGTCTCTTGATTGAATTACAACCTTGCATTAAATCAAACACTGTGTGTGTGTGATTTCATAAATGCTGGGTGTGTAAGGTGGAATCAGGGAGGGGATGAGGGTGTCAAAAAGATTATAAAAATCTCAGAAAAAAATTCTTGTTTCAAAATGTAGCTGTTTTCTTTCTTTTTTAATATGCTCTTTACTTTGTTTTGGAACTTATACACATTTTGTGGAATTCTCTGTAACTGGTATTTCTAGGCATGTTTAAACAACAGAAATAATGGAAGCATAATTGATTGCAGCTGGGAACTGTCATCCTATCAGTAAGCAGCACCTAAATGGCAAATACTACAAGCTCGTTAAAGATTCCTTTATGAATTGGGCACTGTAAGAAGACTGGGCATTCTTTATCCCACATATTCAAATCAAAATCTTTACTGATTTATTTCTCAAACTGTACTAGACTAGAAACAGTAAGTGGTTAGTCTTGTTGGCCTCTATCCAGTTTATTTGGGCAGGGAAGGTGGGGTGCTTGTTTTATAAAGTTAAATACATAACAGGTTTACAAACACGCTATATCTTTCTGTCATAGTGGAGATATTCAGTAAAAACAGACTTCTCAGTACATGAACTTTCGTGAACGAAAAGAGGAAAAGTAAAAATATCTTACTCAGAAATCCATTTTTGTGAATTAAATTACTATAAATTTCTCCATACATACATATCATTTTCTAATCAGGGACTACCAAGGTTCAATTCTTATCTAGAAGCAGCTTTTATATCACTCTAAGTTTACACTTAACTCAAAACTTTCCCCAAAAAAGGGGCCAAAAAAAAAAAGAAAAGAAAAACTAATAACTCCACGTTAAATTACTGAGAGAAAAGCTACAGTAAGTCCCTTTTCCTATTTTCTTATATTTGTGTAGCTGTTAGACATTTTGCAAAGGAGGGGAGTACCAGCCAGCCTTTCACAACAAAAGACCTACTGTCACTGAGCCAGTCCCAGACATGGTGGAAACCAGCCCACAGGAAAAGGCCTGGCTCCAATGTTAGGCCCCGGCCGAGTACAGTCACTATATTCACTCAAATTGGCAACAGGTCTCAGTGTTCCTGGCTTTGAGCTGTGAACAAGGGTCGGGATTGAATAACCAATTATACAACCGCTGACTGAGTTTATCCAAGGTTTGCAAACTGCTATAATAGCCCAGTATTCAACCAACTGTTTTATCCTTTTCCAGATATAGTGTCATATCTCCCCTTGTGCTCCATTTACATGTCACTTTATTACATACATCCATTAAAAAGGTTAATACAGTGTCACACTCAATGCCTAAATGTTGCCTTACAGTTCTGCTTCCCTCCAGGGCATTTCATATAGACACCTTTCTCTGTCTTTCACTTTCTCTCTGCAAGTTAAACCAAGTTTCTGTCAAGACTACAAAACAGTGCATGAAAGAACAAGTAGCCAAATGTCAACAGTTTCAAAAATACTCCTTATACAAACAGGCTGTTTTAACCCACCTTGGTATACAAAAAAATGTGAAAATTCTGAAGTTTGGCAGTTCAGACTAGCACCCAAATTTGAGGTGCTCATGTAAATTCATCCAAATGTGTGCCTTCCTCCTCTGCCAAAATGGACGTCTCTCTCAAAGTTCAAGAAGACCTAAAATTTCTCCCAGCATATTTGCATGTCTGCTTTTATTCAAAGTGGTTATGATGGAAATAAAAAATAGAATTTCAAGCACTTTTCCTAAATATCTACAAGCTTGAAATTCCTGTATGAGTACCTTCCAACTCAATAAAAAGAATAAGGGAAATGGTAGAAATATCAAGTAGCTATAAAGGAGTTGGCATTTTTTTTGTTTGTTTTTATCTTTGGCCCTTTATTTTCATTCCATGCCTGGTATTAACAGGTGTTTTACATATAACTTATCTTCTCCACTGAGGCTATTTATGTTTAAAATCAATAATACACATTCCTTCTAGGAACCTAAGTGATATCCAATGGATTATATAAAAAGCACACCAACATTTAATAACAAAGCTGGCTACAAATGAGAATGATCAACATTATACAAAATCATTTATATCTTTCTG
>NW_012140524.1:9521060-9522608 GCF_000956105.1 Propithecus coquereli | reverse complement strand
CTAGTAATTGTATATATTTATAGGGGACATGTGATGTTTCAATATAGGTATACAATGTGTAATAATCAAATCAGAGTAATTGGGATATCCATTACCTCAAGCATTACTCCTTTTTTTGTGTTAGGAACATTCCAATTCCACTCTTTTAGTTATTTTAATGTATACCATAACTTATTGTTGACTGTAGGCCAATGATAACCTTTTATATAGCAACTACTAATTGAGAGCTAAGTGGTATTAACTTTTAAGTGCTTTGCATATATTTTTTACAAAATCCTATTTCTAGTTGTTAATAACAGGAACTCTGTAGCTAATCTTCCTCTTTCACTTATAAACTTTGACATCTTATAAAATTATTTAACCTCCTGTGCCTCAGTTTCTTTATCTGTAAAATTAGTATATACCTAATATTCCTACCATATAGGGCTATTTAAGGTATTAAATGACTTTCTTTAAGTACCTCAATATAGTGAGTATTTTTAGGTGTTTGTTGCCATCAACATTGTTGTCATCAACATCAGCATCATCACCATATTTGTAAATAATGTATTGATCAAATAAAAAAATCTCAAGCAGCTAAATGAGTGGCTGCTCATAACAACCTTTTGTTTTTCCAAGCAATACCTGCAAGAATTTTACATGTTTGCATGGCCTTATTAATAACATCGGTCTTCATTTATTGAGCATTTACTATATTTAGAAATTTGTAATGCAAAAGTAGCAGAAACACTATTCTAATAAAGAGGACTAATCTTATTTTTGCAATTCATGAGTTTGATATAAATACTACCATAGCCTTTTTTAAAATTCATTGTTAATTCTAGCTCAAAGTTTAAAGCATGACTATTTTTGTTATTTTATATCTAAAAGAATAAACACTTCAAATTTCTTGATCTTCATCTGGGACTAAATAATTTGTTCACCAAATGCAATGGTGTATAGTTTGGCAAAATAAAATCTATTATGAAAAACAAAACTGTAAATTGTAAATGTAAAGACTCTGTGCAGCCCTCTCATTGTTACCAGGGCATTTATTAAGTTACAACTTCCTGATGATCTTTTAAAATGGGAAAAAAAAAAGCAAGGATATATAAACACATAAATTTCAGGACCTTTGGCTTAAAACGCTAATTTATACTTTAATAGGTATGACTTTGTACATTTCTAAACATAAGAAAAAGGTAAACTTATTCATCACTAGGACCTATTGCGATCAACTGAGAAACCCATCACTGCATACTTGATGTAGGTGACCTATTTTAAGGCAGCTCTTTATTCGTCCCCTAAGTGATAAGAACACAGGAGCTGTGTGCTGTGATTCATCAGCCTATTCTGTTATGAGGCAAAACTCTGCTAGAAAAATGAATTTCGAGGCACTCTGCTCTGATGTTCCCTGATTAAACCAGTCAATGCTTTGGGAATTTCAGTGTGGTTTATCATTTATCAAAAAATTGTTTTAACTTTCAAATATTTAAACTTCTCGTATACCGAAAGGTAAAGTGGATGGCAGCGTGAGTAAATACTACTTTTTTGTTTATGTTGACCCTC
>NW_012140524.1:9518712-9520365 GCF_000956105.1 Propithecus coquereli | reverse complement strand
TATTAAAAAGAGATTCTTTTCTGCACTATATCTTCAATCTGAATCCATTAATTTATAGGAAGGTGTTTCCCAATGATACTCTTTTAAAATATACAAATTCAATTATTTAGCTCCTTTTGTTTGTATGCAAAATAGAATTTGCCTTATAAGATACTGCATTCGTAATGGCTATGACAAACATATATAGTTTAACAAATGATAAAAATTACAAGACCAAAGAGAAAACTTTGTCACCAAGTCAATTAAACAAATAGCATGAATATTACACATTTTAGAGCTACATCAGATATTGTTTATACTTCCCTATTTTGTATATAATATTGAAATCATTACTATTTATTGAATATTTAGTATATAACATGCATGGTGCTGTGGTTTATGTGATTATTTCATTTAATTATCAAAACAACATTAACAGGTAGGTACTATTATTATCATCTGTTTTACAGGGAACTGAGGCTCAGAAAGGTTAAGTCACTTCTCAAGAACACATACCTACTGAGGAAATAAGCCAGGATTCAAACCAATGTCTCTTGAATTTCAAAGTCTGCTCCCTTAACCAGTAACCACAGACTCACCAAGCCCACTAACAAGAATAGGTGACATACCATAAAAAGAATTGAGTGCATATAATGCAATACCATTCTGAGCTCCTGCTGGTGATAATTTCCGAGTTCTGCGCGGTATACTGATTATTAGGGTTTAGAATGAAATCCAAACCTCTTACCAAGGCTTACAGAGTTCTATAAGATTTGGCAGCCTCCATTTATTTCTCAAGGGTAATTCTGTACTACTTTTCCCATCATGGAGTAGCCACTGTGCCATCTTTATACTTTGCTAATTAGCTAAGTTCACCGTCACTTCTGTGTGTTTCCACTTTCTGTTTACTATGTTTAGGGCACTCTTCTCACAAAACCTCCCATGGCTGGCTCCTTCTCTTATTCACATCTTAACTCATATTTCACTTTTTCAGAAAGGCTTTCTATAGAGCACCATTTAGAGCAATATAACCCTACTATCACTTCCAGTCAATTTCTATCCAATTTCTCTTATTTTTTTTTTACAACACTTATCCTTAATAGAAATCATCTTACTTATTCATTCATTTATTTTCTCTTCCTCCCCACTAAAATATAAGCTCTAGGAGAACTAGTAACTTAACTGTCTTGTTCACTATGTATTTCCATGTCCTAAAATTGAAGCCTAGCATAGATTAGACATACGATAAATATTTGTTAAATGAGCAAATGAATATATAAATATTCTGCTGGAATTCTCTTTACTTTAGGGCAACTCAAGGTTGTGTATTATTTGGAGGTCATTCTTGATATGAGGAAAGACCATTCTTTGCATTACCCATAGTTAGAGTACAAACTTATAAATTTGCATTATCCAAGTTTCTCAATTATCTTCCATGGATGCTACACATCAAAGAAATTATACTGTGGATATAGGCAGGGCTACTCTTATTATATCTAATTAAATTTCTTAAGAGAGAAAGTAATCAGAACATTATAAGTTACAAGGAACCAATAGCCATATATTTCCTTGACCCCTTAAACAATTACAGGCTCACATTTTTCTAATTTTGAATGAATTGAGGCTCTTTCTAGGTATACCAATTATGTCAGAGAGACATAATTAATGACGATA
>NW_012140524.1:9516366-9518312 GCF_000956105.1 Propithecus coquereli | reverse complement strand
TAAGATTTGAGGCTGCTACTCCCTCAGTTGATCTCAGTTCCTTCCACAGTTTGAGCATCTCACTGTGACAAGAGTAGTTTTTATGTTTAAAGACACATACTTCTCATACGATATGAAAGACAGGTCAGCAGCTTCATCTGAGGCTCAACCAAAGAAATAGCAACACATTGCAATGCTTTGATGGACTGACCAAATCAATGGCACGATGGTCTCTATTGTGGGAAGTTCCTGAGGTATTTCTAAAAGTAATTCTGTCCTCCTCCCTGACTTCACAATTTAAACCCAGTTTAAATGTGACTCCACTGTTTTCATTTCAAATAAAATGATTAAATATTGAATCGTTACTTTAATATGCTCATCTGGATGTGAATAAATTATTTTTTCCAGTTGCTTTCGTTTTCTAAAAAAAAAAAATTGGACATAAAGAAAGGCCATTGATGTGGGAAGGTCTACAGAGGAAAATGACGTTAAGTGACCCAAGTTTTAAAAGCTAAGAGGAGTTTCCATGTGAATGAAGAAGACGATCATACCAAAAAGAGGAAGCAATATAGAAAAGGGAATAAGAGAGAGTCTAGATGTTCAAAAAGCCAAAAAAATTTTTATATATGTAGGGCATAAAATGAATGTTAAACGTAGAGAGAGTACAACTAGAAAGGTAGAGTGAAGTCATACCATGAAGGATCTTGAATACAATAATGAGGAAACAGCAAGGCTTTTAATTAATTTATGGAGGGAATTTATATAAGCAGACTGGCAAATTCTCTTCCTTCAGCAAGAAGTACTGGGAGAGCCAAAGTGGATGACATGTTCCTGTGCCCAATGCAGTGATCTTGTGTTGAGAGGCCTTTTACCCAGAGCTGTATGTAGATACTTGGAGAGAGAGAGAAAGAAGAAAATTATAATATCTTCTTCATAAGAGAGTGGCAAGGTCAAGGCCAAAAAGTCTCTAAATGTTTTATGAAAGCAAGAAGGGCCTGAAGCAGGTATCTGAAGCTAGGGTACTGAGGGTAGAAACTGAAAAGACAGAAAAATGAGAACAAAGTATCTCAGATCAAAATGGTTAGATGAGAATACAATCTCAGTGAATGTAAGAAATAAGATGTTTTCTATTACACTGGAAAGGAAAATAACTGTAGTAGAGAAACTATTCCAAGGTTATGACCAATGTGTGTGGCTTTACTGCTTCCAGTATAGATAACTTTTACAGTAAAATTTTTCCATAGTAGATTCTAATATTTAGCTATTTTGTCCTCAAATACAAAATGAAAATTTTCATAAATTCTCATTTAATAATATTCTCACCTAACAGAGGCCTTAACAAATAGTATTTTGAGAAATGCTGAATTTTTTCTCATAACACTTCAGCCACAAGAACAAGTTAAAGAACAATCATTAGAAAAAGAGGGATCACATTCATCCAATAAATCCAATAAAATCACTTGACTTTACTTCCTTTGAATGGACTAACTCAGATCCTTATCAAACTTTTGAGACTTACTAACTAGTATGTACTAACAAACACATTCAAAATAACAAAATAAATGAATAAGTAGCCAGCAAATTTTAATAAATATTAATATGTAAATCCAAAAATAACCAATCATGTTTAGTTTGACAGTTTTTTATTAAATCCATGGGCTACTGTGAAGATACCTGTGATTGTAATATGCATACCCCTAATATTAATAGTTATATTCTCTTCTAAAACTGTTTCTAGTCCATACCATAAAATTAAATTTTTCATGGTTTAATCCAAAGTGCATCACAAAAAGAAACACTGGTCTAAATTTAATTGCAGGGGAACTCGTTATTTCATTTTTCTGGCAACTTCTATTGATCTCAAATGTATAGCATTGGGAAATTTCCCAAAAGTTTTACTTGTTTCTTGAATCTATGATTTCATATGATATATATATATATATACACACACACAGATATTATGTATA
>NW_012140524.1:9504247-9505667 GCF_000956105.1 Propithecus coquereli | reverse complement strand
CATCGCATTAAAAATATCATCTATTCAAGCAATGCTTTGTGCTTCTTCTTTGGGAAAGATCACAACAACTGACAAGTACTTTTGATGCACATTTATTTATCATTAATAACATGAGTTATATAAAGTAAGTTTTATAAGAGGTGATTGTTTCTCAACATGAGAGCTTTTATTGAGAATTTAGACATTTGGGCAGCCATAGAATTCATGTTCTACTGTTTAAAATTAGTCTTTAGAAGTTGTAAATCAAAATCTCCTACCTTAAATACCTAATTTTTCCATTTCCATCAGTTTGTTGTTATAGGATTAGTATAAATGCCGAATTGGTGTCATTTGTGTTTAAACCAAACATTGATTTATTTGTGGAAAAAAATAACAAGTGGTTGAATATTGAAAAATTAAATAAAAACATTTTGGTGAAAACTCTAAATCCTTACAAATATTTAGTAAATTTTGATATTTATTCTGAAAGGTTACTTTTTATCTAATAGCCTGCCTTCCTACGAACTGCATGAACAAAATACATAGTGAGCAGTTTTTTGTTTTGTTTTTATCAATTCCAAATTCACTTGTTAGAAACCCATGAAGAAGTCACTTATATGGACAACAATGTTAAATAATGCTATGCATTTTTAAAAAGTGTTCATAGAACACTGAAGTGATTTATGGTTGGAACAAACCCATAAACATATAAACACTATTAAAATAAAAAGGAATGCTTCTTGATGTAAAGAAAAACATATAACTCCTTAAGTTTAGTAAGTCCATCCAAATCTATTTAGTCTCCAAAATTAAGCAATAATAGAAAAATTATTGATTTTTTTTATGATGTTAAATTTAAAACTTTTTTTCTCCCATTTTTGTTGGCATTTTCCTTTCTTATTTGGGCCAGAATTACAAACAGGAAAGTAGGACTGTGAAGAATTTTTAAATAGTGGGAAAAACAAGTTATCTAAGCTTCTTTGAATTTAAAATAAGAACAGTTTTCCTAATTATCAATTTAGTGCTTTTAATTTTAAAAAGAGCCATTAGACCATTCTTTTCCCATTGTTTACCCAATTCTTTTCCCAAGGATAATGAAATTTTAGTATAATATGATACAGATCTTAATAAATCCTTTAGTTTATCCCATAACAGCTGGTGTTCTAATCATATCAGAAAGAAGACATCCTTGCACTTAGAAATAGAGAAAAGTAGATTCTATACTCTTCGTAACAGATTTTAGGCAGTAAGTTCAAACTATTGCATATAGCTATTTACATTATAAAAAGTCCTTGTTTTAAATACACATATTTTTCTTTTCAAGAATAATTCTGCTTAGATAATGATTGGTAACCAAAGAATTATACGATACTTCTAGGAAAATAATAACATGAATGGAGTAAGATCAGTTTTGGAAAGTATATTTTAATTATTTCAATTC
>NW_012140524.1:9502920-9504197 GCF_000956105.1 Propithecus coquereli | reverse complement strand
CTAGGGAAAGATTTAGAATGAACAATCAAAGTATAGAGGTAAAAGTATTTATATTATATAGATATTTATTCAACAATAGTTTAGAATCACACTCCTCTAAAAAGCTTTTGTCTATTTTCAACTAGGTAAATATGGACTATGAGAATATGGGAGTTTCATTTTTTTCTCTGATAATTTGGTTGTAAAAATAATTCTCTAATAGAGAGATAATAAATCTGAGTATCAAAACGTAGTGGACAGAATTAGAGATATGCAGAAGCACAGTGGCTCTTCAGGTCCTTAAGAATTTAATGTAACCTTGTTTGAAGGTGTTAACATATCTAAAAAGTCAGAGAAAATGTTCTAGGCACCCAACAATGTGGGGGTGAGGATTTGGATTGGATGAATAGAGGAAAGAGGCAGAAAAGTAGACTTAGTCACAGTGATCGAGGCTCTGGGCACAAATAGTGAAGCCATCCTTATTGTTGTAAGTGTGTTAACTTTGTACATCAAATTCATGTAACTCCCTTGTTCTACTAATACCCTTACCATGATCTTTAAGATAAATATTTGGCTTTCCACATGAATCTACCTACAGGAAGAGAAAATCTTTGCCTTGCTATAAGGACTTTCAGTATTCTAAACTTTGAAATAATTATTCTTTATTTAAAAACTATACTTTTGCATTTTAGCTAAATAAATTAGTCTCCTGAACTCTGATGAAGCAAATCTACCACAAAGAGATGGATCTGCACTTTCTGTCCTGGTAAAATCAGATTTACAAGTCAATAAGCCTTCTGATAACTAAGTTAATAAATACTCTCCTATAAGGCATTTTGAGAGCCTTTCCTCCAAAGAAAGCACACTGCCATCCCTGTCAGTTCTCAGTTCAAATGCTACTTCCTTGGATAGATTTCTTTCTAACCATTGTGTCTAAATTAGCCTATCATGGTCACTGTTATACTGATTTGTTTTTTTCATAGCACATACTGTCTGAAATCATCTTTTATTGTTTATTTGTTTATTATTTATCTCCATCCACTAGAATGTAAGTTCTTTGAGAACAGAGCCTTTTTCTATCTTGCTATCCAATAAATCCCCAGTGCCTAGAACAATGTTTTCTACATGAAATATAGAAAACAACTTATAAATGTACTTTAATGTCAAATGAATGTAAGACAGAGGAAGTATGTCTTATGTCTGTAAGTAAAATGAGCAGTAATCAGATGAGGAAAAATAGAACCTTAGTCATTGCACAATCTTGAAAGATATACCAATTTGGGGGGAAGAACAGATAA
>NW_012140524.1:9489602-9490965 GCF_000956105.1 Propithecus coquereli | reverse complement strand
TTCAATAAATATTAATAGAGCACATGTTGTGTGGCAGGCACCATTCACTGGAAATGGAGAATAATATTGAGTTTAAACAAAGAAAAAACAGATTAAGTACCAATAAATTATACTATTTCTGTGTTTATTGTAGCTGAACCCATACAAGATAAAAATAAGTGTATTAAGGCCATAGACAATATTCGTAAGGTATTCCGAATGTCTGCCAATGAATCTTTTCTTCAGATAACAGAACTGCCACATTTAAGTGAAAATGTCTTCAAAACTTAAGTAGAAATCATAAATCTCCATGACTGATATAAGAAATACATTCAATCTAGTTTTGATATATGACATAGAACACATAGCAAAGAAAAGGGAGAAGGAATAAAGAAAGAAAGAAACTGAATGAATGACTAAATCCTACTGCAACCAAAGATGATCAATTCTCCTATTTTAACTCTAATCCTTTCTTTGAAATCAGAAAACATTAAATTATGTTAACATTTTCAAAGGCCATCTTGCCATGTGCTTAACATATGTATTTTTAAATTCTAACATTAATAATAGGTTACTTTCAACAATATCCAAAGAACATGCATTTTCTCCCATTCTTACTCATACTAATCTTTGACGTTATAGAATGGAAAACATCCTTTCTAGTAAATATGATATGGGAGACAGGTGAACCATTACTTGTGAGTTTCACTCTGTCTGCCTTTGGCCTATTCTTAAAGGAAAATACAGTATTTCTTTTTAGATTATTCTTTAAATTAAAGCATCATGTGTATAAGGGCAAAATCTCATGGGTTAAATACCTTTGTGAGCTGAACAGATTTAGACTGTTCCTCGGACACATGATATTGATCACAAGAAGCCCAGAATATGTGAATGAATCAGTACAAACATATCACTACCACTGGGAAAACTTTCAAAGCAAGCATACAAGTAATATTCTAGTTTTTCCTATTGTTTTATCTATAAGGGGGACAGGGGAATCACCTGTCCATTTGAACAACCTTCTTAACTGGTAGGAGCTTCAAAATAGATTTTTGCTAGCACTTTTAAAATTAAACTACAGACAAGATTTATATTTGTCGTATATAGTTTAGCTTTTCATGCTTAACCTATTTCAATAACTGAGTTATGCACTGAGACTCAAGTTTAAATTATCCTGTTAAAACCAATTACTTTCAGAGTAGTACATAGATAAATATTAACCTAGAGCTCTAAAGGCTAATTTCCCATTGTATTAATATAGCTGAAGTTACCATTAAATTCTCAGGATAATATAGTTTAGCTTTTCATGCTTAACCTATTTCAATAACTGAGTTATGCACTGAGACTCAAGTTTAAATTATCCTGTTAAAACCAATTACTTTCA
>NW_012140524.1:9488233-9489552 GCF_000956105.1 Propithecus coquereli | reverse complement strand
AAATGTTTCCTCTCTCTTGCAGCCCTCCTGATAAGTTCTTATGTCCAAAGCTCAGTGTTTGCATTTCCATTGCAAAGTCAGGCAATGTGTGTGTATCACAGGCAAAAGTTCAAAAAGAGGGGTATCTGGGGTTAATACCCTTGATATATTCAAATCACAGCAAGTATTAATATTATGCTGGAAGCAAAAGACAATAGCTCATGGTAGTAAAATCTACTGGAAACACTAATTTTTGATGCTTAGAAGAAAAGCAACATCATCTAGAGTCTCTTGGAAGATAATTCTTTCCATTATTGAGAGAAGTAAAAAGTATTAGTAAATATTGTGTGTGAAATATTTATTTTCTAATAAAAATCACACATTTTGAATGGCAAACTGTCGCATTTCTGATTTGACCCATTGGGATCGCAAAGAGAGGAAATACACATGTAGGACATTCAGACCCTGTGGCAAACACCATTTATTGGAAGACATTGCACATTGGATATACAGCTTTGCTCCTCAGGATGGAAAGACTGTAAGGTTACTGAAGTCTGGGAGAAACAATGAAGAAAAATAGAGGATTCCCATGCCCAGCCAACAAAGTGAGTGGTATGAAATTGACTTGCTCCATTGGTAGGTTAAATGTTGAGACATAAGGTGTTAACTCTTATGTATTTTCACCTTCCAACTGATTAGAACAGCATCTAATAGATGAAGTTTGTATTTTTCTTAACTAATGGAAATGTGATGCTTATTTGTTGTACCTGGAGTAATGTTTACTTTTTTGCAGATCTGGAGTGTGATTAATAAAATTCTAACACAAATAAAAAATAAACCTAAGGTTTGGTACAATTGCTAGAGCATCCTTCTGTCTGTTACTATAAGAAAAGCAGTTTACAATTTTACGATGTCCATCAGATAAAAACAAATCAGTTTTATAAGTATAAAAAAGCTTTTCCTGATATGCAAACCTGGGTAAAAATTGTCCCATGGGTCCTCATTAATGGAACACTTGATTTGATTTAGTGAACTATATGCTTGTAATATTATGCTTTTTATGAACATTTCTTTTTAAATTCTTCAATGCACACTAAGGATATGATGCCAAAGCATAGTTTAGCAAAAGCAATTGTATGACATACTAAGAATGGAACATGATGAAGTTCTGCTTCATCTAGGGATAAAATATCTGCTTTAGGTATGCTTGGACTTGGGATAATTAAATATTAATATTCTATTTTGTGAGGTTTTAATAATAATTGAATAGCAGAGAGTTCAGATTTTATACAATTTGACAAGAACACAGAAAGCAGAGCTTACATATTGCTGATTAGACT
>NW_012140524.1:9486424-9487163 GCF_000956105.1 Propithecus coquereli | reverse complement strand
ATATAGTTTAGCTTTTCATGCTTAACCTATTTCAATAACTGAGTTATGCACTGAGACTCAAGTTTAAATTATCCTGTTAAAACCAATTACTTTCATAGTAGTACATAGATAAATATTAACCTAGAGCTCTAAAGGCTAATTTCCCATTGTATTAATATAGCTGAAGTTACCATTAAATTCTCAGGATAATTTATCTGTCAAGTAAATAAACTTGCAAAAAATCTAGGAAAGAAAACCATATTTATAAATATGCCAACTTCAATTTCAAGGTCAACAAGGAGATCACAGAAAAAGGTAATAGAATACAAAATTACTTTCACTGCTATTTGAATGCAACTAACAAAATCAAATCTTGATCTGGATATTACCAGATATATGTGAAGAAAAAAATAAGAAAAATAACCATATACATAGAAACACTGAATTTTCTTGGAAATTATGGTAATCTTCCCCTAACTATAAACTTTCCTCATGTGAAAATAACACTGATGCATTTCATACTGTTGAAAAACAAGTTTGTACCTCAGTAAAATATAACGCTTCAGCTTTTTCAAGCTCAACCCCACAAATCACTGTTATGATTTGTATGGTTAACTATCACAGGATGCTTTCTATAGGTATTATTAAGAGAACTAACTATGTAAAGCAAACCAACAACAAATCCCTTATTTCTGCCTAAAGAGCATCAAATACAGAAAATATGTTCATATAGAATGTACCTAACAATTTAGACTCAATA
>NW_012140524.1:9482822-9483349 GCF_000956105.1 Propithecus coquereli | reverse complement strand
TTATTTGCATTAGTCAAAAATATATGTAACTGGAGAAAAAGTTCAATGTAAAAAGATGAAAGATCAGAAGGAAAGTTTAAAATGTTAAATATCACGAAGAGATTGAAAAAGCAACCAGAGAAAAAGTAAAGTGAAGTATGAAGACAAGGAACATAGAATAGACAGAGAATGGACATGGGATATGGAAACCCCACTGTCAACTAGCAAAGAAGAGGGATGACTCTTAGCCATCATTTTATGCCCAGGTATACACATAAATAAGAGGATAAAAATTTGGGGCAAAGCACTCTAGTATGCAACAGTTTCAGATGTTCCCAAAGAATTCCTTGAAAAATACCTATATTGTCTATACATGCCTATTCAGACTGCTCAGACTTCATCATCTCATTGTGGTATCTGCCTTTCAAACTGAGAAGTCTTGCTCTCAGGTTTTCTTTTTTCTTTTTCATAAATGTTTTACTATCCTGGATAAAGACAGAAATCAGTATCCATTTGAAGACAACTCATCTCTTCCTTTTGTTCTCTGA
>NW_012140524.1:9462279-9463927 GCF_000956105.1 Propithecus coquereli | reverse complement strand
GGTCTCGAACTCCTGAGCTCAAACAGTCCGCCCGCCTCGGCCTCCCAGAGTGCTAGGATTACAGGCGTGAGCCACCGCGCCCGGCCTACACAGGGAAGATTTTGCCAAGAAAACTTTATACTAGAACTGTCTATATATGGACATTAACCAGCTACTAAACTACCTTTCCCACAAGGTAAATTTGGTTCTTCTTAACAAATATTTTTTTGCCTTTAAAAAGTACACAATAAAGAAAACCCTTTCAGTGTTATTAATTTGAACAAAATTTATCCAACAGAAAATTATATATAGTGTTCTAGAGACAAACTTAAGCATACCATATTTCAGAACTATGTAGATTTCTGCTTCAAATTACTATATAAAGTTTAACAATTTATTTATTTTATCTATGGAGATTTAAAGTTAGACATAATGCATTTGCAATAGAAAACCTAGATTAATTTTAAACAATGTAATTTCAATGCCAATCATCTAAAGATATTGAACTCATATGTAAAAATTTAAACAAGATATGCCACTAGCTCAAATAACAGTGCATTTGAAAGGCAGCTTAAAAATTCTTAGAGTGAGATCTACAATGTCAGTGAGGATACTGGAGGGTGTCATGATACTTTTTTCACTCTGGTGTCAAACAATAATATACAGCTTTCACAAAACTGTGTCAACCCAGTGCCCGAACACACTAACTCCATAAATATTTGTGAATAGATGACTGAACCACTGTCAGATGGATAAACCAAAGGAATAAACATGGTGAGAAAAGGGTGCTTAAAACATACATGATGATGACAAATGAGAGATGGTAATACTTCAGTATTGGGACATAAATGATATAATGTTTAGCTATCACTTTTTTTCATATAACAAAACTACAGTATAAAAATGGCAAAGGGGTTAAGTAGTTATACCACTAATCCACTCATATAGATGGAGAACAGAAAATTTTACTGTTTCTTTCTACACTTGTGATATCAAATCTCCTCTAAAACACTGCAGTCGAGGGAAAAGAGCCCTGCAAATGCTCACGTTGCAAATTACGTTTACAATAGTAACAGGCCCAAAAGAGAAAGGTATATCATAAAATAAAAAAGTATTCTCATTAGAAATTTCTTTAATAGTACCATGCTACCTTTAATAGTAACTTTATGACTATTTTCTTATCTGTCAAAATGGGATAATCCTGCCTTATAGGATGTAAAATTAAATTAGATAATAATGTAAAGCATTTAGTCATCTGGAGAACATGTTAAAATGGAGACATATTGAAAAGCACTCTGTTATTATAGAGCAGCTAATAGTGTACTGGGTCACACTCCTAGAGTAAATTGTACACTTGCATCCCATTCCTCTTTGGCTCCATTTTCCCCAAATTTAGATTTTTCCTCACTCTAAAAGCAGATGAAAAGCTGCACCAAGAACAGAGAGTCTTGTTACCCACCAGTCCCTTGGTTTCTGGGGTTGTTTTATAGCACCCAAGCCTAGTGACGGTGTATCAGCAAAATCCAGCAGATAAGACTCGCTGCTCACAATAGAACTGGAGACCTGTTCTAATTATGAAACAGATATCTAAAAGAAAAAAGGGGAAGGGAAAGGAGGAAATAAAGAAAAGGAGGAAAAGGAGCAGAAGAAAACATGAAGATAAATAAGG
>NW_012140524.1:9460299-9462229 GCF_000956105.1 Propithecus coquereli | reverse complement strand
AAAACATCTCATTTTTCTAGTATTGGTGTTAAAATAATATCATTTCTTAGTCAAGTAAGTTACATATATAAAACTTATTCCTATAAATGCTAAGGATCTCATAATAATAGGTTTTAAAGTATATTGTTTAATTAAGATTAGAAAGATGATTTCTAACAATCCATTTGATATATCAAAAGTAAAATAACTTACTTCTAACAATATACAATAAGAGAATCTCAAGGGTAAACACCATGCAGTGGCTCGGGCTATGGTTCCTTCCCCTAGGACTATTATGTTTAAAATTTTGTTGGCTGATTTAATCATGACTGTTCATGAGGCAGTGCCCTAAAAGTGGCATGTTCAAGGATACCTAAACGTGAGCAGTTAGGATTTGACCTCTTCCTAGAACAGAGTAGCACTTTGAAGTTTCTGGAAAATAGGAGGAATCAGTTCAAACGGCATTGAAAATATTGTTATTAAAAAAGATAGATTCAAAAGGGTATGTTTGACCACTGACTCTTTTGCGGGGGCAGGGGATAGATGGACTTACATAAGATTTTTCAAAGAACAGAGAGCTCATGAAAAATTCTGGCAAGAGATGCTTTAGAAACTTATTCTGTTTAGCACAGATGAGTTATATTATGACCTTAAATACAATTTCCCCCTTTCCGTACCTCAACTATGTTCCTCAAATTTCACCTTTTCAGACTACCTTTGGATACCTTTTTAATAGAGTTGACACAAGTTCCTTAAGTCTTGCCTTGTGGCTAAATTGAGGATCAGATGGAGCCAAATGTGAGGGTGGTTTTTGTGATGTGGGATAAGCATGTATGTGAGTGTGTGTGAATGTGTGCTCATGTGTATGTGCCTATTAACTGTTCAAATAATCCAGGAAAACAGAAAAAATGCTGAATGAGAGTTTTTGTGGGTAGGACTAGCCAGGCAACAGAGCCTTTGCTGTGCATCAGTTAGTGAATTTCCAAAGGTTGCTGTTATACAATGAAGCTACAGTTTACAGAAGGCCACCCTCAGGAAAATGTGTGTTTGTGTGCACACATGTGTCTGTATGTAAAATATAAAATTATTTGTAACATCTCTATTGATTACCATTTTCCCTTTCTGGAAACAATCTTCAAAGAATGGAGCTTTCTGGTATTTAAATCACTAGGTAGTGTTTAACTAATGAACTAAAAAATACTGTGGAGTCTGGATGACGAGGTCAAGAAATAGGGTGTAATTTAAGAGTCTGAACCTGCCTGATGTGCAGCTCCTATTCAGCCACATGAAAGGGAGTCTGGAAAACCCCTAACTGTTACCTATCGATACCTAATCTTCTACCAAATCCTTTTAACTACAACTCAGTTGTGATGAATACTTTTAAACTACGATGAGTGTACTGAGTCCACGATGTTTGTAACTCAAATTATACACAGTCACTTCATTCAAAGTCCTTTTGCCTGAAGTCTTGCCTAGCAGCAAATTCTTTCTTTCTTAATAGTATGAATTGCAATGCAACACTGAACAAAGCCCTGAAGAATCCAATAACATGGCGATGGTCAATGAAGAAAAGCAGGGAAAGTAAATGCATCATTATTCTAAAGAGTTCTAAGTATCCCTGGAGGATACATTTCAGAAAAAGGGTAAAAGAAAGTGTATTTGAATGAGCAGTCTGAATTTCATAAGTTAACAGCAGTCAAAGGTCACATAGTCACAGCCAAGTTACATAGCTAACGCTCAAAAAATCATATCAAGGAGTTTAATGACAGTGAAAGTTGTAGAACGAGCAGGCAAAAATATGAATATCAATGGTGGCTGAATTTTCCTATTCCACAGGGCCTTACTAGGAACTAGGTAGGAGGGATTAAGTCTAGATTAAACTCTCAAACTGTGTTTAACTCCTGAACTGTGTTTCCTAAATGAAGACCAATTGTTCCTAATTGCAAAATTA
>NW_012140524.1:9456860-9459954 GCF_000956105.1 Propithecus coquereli | reverse complement strand
ATCTGAAAAATAATACAGCTTCAAAGTAGTCTTAATTAACACTAGGTGCTTAATCAGTTTAAATCATGTAACTAGAAAGGATTTCTGATACATTCTTGTTCTTTTAGTACCTTAATTAATTATCTCTTCAAAAGCAAAAGCACCATTTTTGTTTTTCAGACTAGGGTCTTGGTATAATCAGATTAACAGAGAAATTTAAACCTGTATGTTTTCTCTTTAATATTTTTTAAGCAGTGGTTCATAAATCTACTTTTAATGGGTTGAGGATATAGACAGATGTATCTTGGCTCTTATTGGACCCACCAGGCTATGTGGGACAGTTGGCCAAATTCCTAAATCATGAAGTAATGATGAGACCACCAAGTTGCCCTCCATTTGCATTTTTGGCTATAAATCATCCTAAAAAAGAGACTTCAAACTGGAAACAGTTAAGTCCTAATAGATCCTTGGAAAAAAGCTCCAGAAACGAGATCAAATTCCATGTACCTATCTGATTTTGGATTAAAAATTCCAAGATAACTTCTGAAAACTCTAAAACTTTGAGACTGTTCTACAGAAGGCTGAAAGCATAAGAAATATTTTATGTTGTACAATAAAGACATTTCGTTGCTCTGCTTTGTTTGAAACCTCCCAATAGCTTTCACATCTTTCCATAAAAGCCAAAGTCCCTGCACTAACTTTTAACACGCTACAGTTTAGCCCCCTTTACCTCTCTCAACTCACTTCCTCCTAACCTCCCTCCCCTTAGTTCATTTAATCCCAGCCACACTGGCCTCCTTGTGTGCTTCAAACCTGCCAGGTCCTTCACATTTTTTGTTCTCTAACTGGAATAATCTTCCCTCAAATACCTACGTGGCTCACGCTCAACTCCTTCAAGTCTTTGCTCAAATGTTACCTTCTCAAGGAAAACTTTACACATTTACCCTTTCCTACCATTCTCAATACCCATCCCCTGCTTTACCTTTTCCCATATCACTTATTATTATCTGGCAAACTATATATTTTACCTGTTCATTATATTTTTATCTGACTCCTCCCACTGGAGATTCAAAAATGTGGGATTTCTATCTTGTCCTCTGCTATTTCTCCTGTACCTAGAACACTGACTTGGCTATAGGAAGTACACAGTAAATTTTCATTGAATTATATCTAAGGATCCAATGATTTGTGCAGCCTGCAAAAATACAGAATTCTTGTCTTTCTCTTTTCCATGACTGCCATTTGAAACACTGTAAATTGAGGGTTCATACTCTTTTAATAGTTTCAGAGACAGAAACTTACCTGGCAGCCTGAAGTCTGGGTGTCCTTTATTATTTGGTTAGTTAATCTGACTTTATGCATACAAACTTTACAAATACATATATAGGTATACATATATATTCATACATACATATACATTCATATTTTAGACATGCAAATATATAATTGCAATATCCCATTTTTATACCTAAAATGGCAAAAGAGAAGAATAAAAAATGGAAAACAGAGGCTCTTAAAAAGAAACCACACACACATTCAAGTTTGTATTCAAATCTCTCGCTATCCCTCCCTTCCCTTTCCCCTTCCCAACCTCTAGTATCCTCTGTTCAGCTTTTTACTTCTATGAGATCAGCTTTTTTTTAGCTTTCACATATAAGTGAGAACATGTGGTCGGTCTTTAACTTTCTGTTCCTGGCTTATTTCACTTAATACAATGTCCTCCAATTCCATATGTGTTGCCGTGAATGATAGGATTTCATTCTTTTTATGGCTGAATAGTATTCCATTGCGTATATATGACATATTTTCTTTATCCATTCATCTGTTGTTGAATACCTAGATTGATTCCATATCTTGGCTATTGTGAATAGTACTGCAATAAACATGGAGGGGGGTGCAGATGTCTCTTTGATATAATGATTTCCTTTCCTTTGGATAAATCCTCAGTATTGGGATTACTGGATCATGTGGTAGTTCTAGTTGTAGTTTTTTAAGGAAACTCCATATCATTTTTCATAGTGGCTGTACTAGTTTACATTCCCACCATTAGTATGTAAGAGTTCCTTTTTCTGTATCCTTGACTGCATCTGTTATTTTTTGTCTTTTTGATAATAGCCATCCTAACTGGGGTAGGATGATACCTCACTGGGATGTTGATTTGCATTTCCCATATGCAGAAGGATGACACTAGACCCCCACCTCTCACTCTACACAAAACTCAAGTCAAAATGGATTAAGGCCTACATGTAAGACCAAAAACAATAAAACCACTAGAAGAAAACATAGGGGAAATACTTCAGGACATGAGTCTGGGAAAATATTTTATTAATGAGACTTCAAAGGCATAGGCAATAAAAGCAAAAATAAATAAATGGGATCATATCAAACTAAAAAGCTTCTTCAGAGCAAAGGAAACAATCAACAGAGTGAAAAGACAATCTACAGAATGAGGGAAAATATTTGTAAACTACTCATCTCACAGAGGATTAATATCCAGAATATACAAGGAATTCAAACATCTCAGCAAAAACCAAACAAAGTGATTTAAAAAATGTGCAAAGGATCTGAAGACATTTCTCAAAAGAAGACATACAAACGGCAAAACGAATACGTGAATAAAAAATGCTCAATATCAGTAATGTCACCCATTCTGTATTGTTTTCTTCCACGAGATAAAGGTTTAAGGAATAAAGATTAAGAATTTTTAAGCATTCTAACTTATTCTTGCTAATTAATTTTGTAGTGCTAATGCTAAAAAATGGTGCCGTAACAACAGAGTAATAATAAGATCTGTTTGAATGTTAAAATCAGAACCCTCCTCACAATGCCCTTTAATTAATAGCAATGTGATGTGAATGAACTAAAAATGATAGTGAGCTTCTAAAATAAACACTGTATCCTTTCTCCATGACATCTTAGCCAAATATTTCTAAGATGCTTGATGTATTTCAGAACAAACATATTATAGGCATACTCTACCAATAGTGGCCATAAAATGGGTAAACAGCAAAACCCTCAGCAATTTCAGCTAGGAATAAAGTATGAAAAAGCAACAAAGGAATAACATGAAGTTCCCTTCTACACAGGGAAGATTTTTTTTTGGTTTTTTTTTTTT
>NW_012140524.1:9455667-9456810 GCF_000956105.1 Propithecus coquereli | reverse complement strand
CAAGGATTTTGCAGTTCAGACCTGATGACAGTCAAGGCAAAAATCTGAAAGACAGAACCAGGAAAAAACCTGAAACTTTGCTCATGTAAGACTTTTCACCTAGGGATTTTAGAATTTTCTTGGAAATTACGGTAATCTTCCCCTAACTATAAACTTCCCTCATGTGAAAATAAGTAGATATACATTTGTATATTTTTCAACGCTGTAAGAATTCTTGATAAAATACATGCGAATCCATGAGTAACTCAAAGTTGTAAAGTAAAAAATTAGTGGTTATGGTGTAAGCCATTTATTTGACAGGCATTTATTCAGTGCCTACTTTGTGCCATGTACTCTGCTAGGACCTTGGGGTGAGGGGCAGATACTTAAAGCAGCACATTATCCAAAAGCAGCTTATACAGAAAATAATCCTTGAAAATCACTTTATTAGTCCAGAAGGTACAATACTATTTTGTAGTACCCAATCTTAAACAGTAACTTTTAAGCACATGAATATTTAAGAAGAACTAAACTAAACTAAAGGAAAATCAAACAGAATGCCCATATAAACATAACTATTCTGTGTTTAGAAAAGCCATCAAATCCCTAATCTAAGAATGGGGTACGGGTGGGAATTCTAAAAGGTGGCTTTCTGCAGAATTTGGTCACTTGCTTGAAGCATGTTTAGGGTAAGCAATATAATGTTGTATAAGGATTAAGCAAAATAATGGTGGAGCTGTAGGAAATAAGGTTCCGAACTTAATATAATACATAAATTAAATGTGCATATGTCGCTATTACATGATATGGCCAGAAGCAACATAAACCTGGTCTCTGTCTTCAGAGCTAGACCTAACAAGGGTGAAGAAAGAGAGGAACCTAGGACACAAAATTTAAGGAGGCCCTCACTCAAGGTCCTGCACTTGTCAATCCTACATTTGCAAGACACTGAGATTGAGTTCCTCCTTAAATTTTGTAACCTGGGTACTAGCATTTTAAACCAACCTTCCCAAGAGACTGAAAGCATCTATCTCTAGGTCTCTTTGACTGGGTGTGGTGAGGAGGGCTCCTTTGTTTTGTTATAGATAAACCTACAAAGATGTATATTCTTTCTGTATAATCCTTCATTGAATATTTAATGTAAAATGAATTAAGAATTTCACT
>NW_012140524.1:9452061-9452438 GCF_000956105.1 Propithecus coquereli | reverse complement strand
GGGATTAAGTCTAGATTAAACTCTCAAACTGTGTTTAACTCCTGAACTGTGTTTCCTAAATGAAGACCAATTGTTCCTAATTGCAAAATTACAGGGTTTTACAATTCCAGTGCATGAAAGAACTAACTGAAAACTACCTAAAGAGATCAGCAATATAGTAATTTCCATCCTAATTTAGTGTACTTATTCATTCTTATATAGTATTGTGTGTGTGTGTATTTAAACATTTTCCATAGTGGAAAGCTTTAAGATAAAATATACTTATAAATATGTGAAAGAAGGTGGAGCTAAGCTTTGATGCTTAGCTTCATGTTATTGTGCAGTAGTTATTTTTATGTACAAATTTAAAGAAAAATTAGTAACTGTATTTTATATAT
>NW_012140524.1:9446479-9447135 GCF_000956105.1 Propithecus coquereli | reverse complement strand
CAGCCACAATAAAACAGGTAATTTGCATATACACATATCATATACACTGCGACCTTATCCTTCATGCTTATGTATACATATGCCTTTTTAGAGAAAAAACATAATGTAAATCCAGTGATAAAGCCATCAAAATTTGGGGCGTGCATGTGTGCGTATAATATTCTTCTGATATATACCACTCATATACACACATGCTCATTTCTATATATTTATATGTTTACATATGCACAGAATATCTCTAGAGAGATGTGGAAGAAAAGATGTTACATGAAATCTTCTAGAAGAGGAACTGACTGATGGCTGGGGAAGGCAGTGGTAAGGAATAGGAGTGGAAAAGAAAAATATTTTTCATTATACACTTTTTATTAAATTTTTCACTGTGTACCTTGTACATTTAATATCCTCTCAAGAAATAAGTCCCTATTTTATAAATGTGTTGAAACCAGAATTTCTTTAGAAATTAATAAGTGTAAAGTATTATTCAACTAAATCAGTGTAAATTTATTCAACATCAGTATTACATACATTTTAAAAAGTATTGTAAATTAGCCTGAAATTTTGTGACTGGTACATTCAATTGAAAACTGCTTTCAATATTGGTCTGGTTATATTATTCTTAAACATAAACGATTTAAAATCAGTTAAGAGTTATCTAT
>NW_012140524.1:9444838-9446429 GCF_000956105.1 Propithecus coquereli | reverse complement strand
TACAGTTAGAAAGCATAACTTCAGGGAACAGTGGAGTGGAGAAAAAAGATGGGGTTTTATTTAGCAAGTTGCAGTCATTTCTGGCTTTGTTTTTTAAATGATAATAGTGTTTGGAAAAATGGAGTCACAATCCCAGTAACAATGGAATACAAGTTACAATGAAACATCCATAAACTCTCTGTATAACTTTTCTAGTCACAAGGCACTATAATTTTCTTCATTCCTACAAAAGGGCAGGATCAGCATCTTTGGACAGTAAGATGACTTTCAGGGACATGTAAGCATTTTCTGCTACAAGGAAAAGGAGTGTGTTTGTTTTTACTTTGTAATCTTCTCACCTCCCTTTCCGCACAATTTCCAACCCTTTCTCTACTTCCAAATATCTATTCAGGACCTTTAGGTCAAGTTTTGGATATCCAGACTTCCCACTGAAAAGTCCATTGAGGTGTGCCCTATTATCAATGGTTCCATGCACTCTAAAATTGTTTATTCTTCTTTTATACCCCAACATTTAATTGTATGTGATATCAATTTAAACTCACACTTACTGTGATTAAATGAATTCATAGCAATCCATAAATAGTCAATTAGCTTATCTACCTATTTGTGTTTATATTTTTAAGAGTGTTATGTGTTAAATTGTGTTCCCAAAAAAGATATGTTGAAATCCTAACATCCAGCGCTTGTTAATATAACTTTATTTGGAACACTTTATTAAGGTCTTTGCAGATTTAATCAAGTTGAGATAAGGTCAGTAGAGTGGGTCCTAATTCAATATGACTAAGGTCCTTATGAGAAGATGGCCAGGTAAAGATCCACACAGGGAGAGAAAATCACATGACAACAGAGGCAGTGAATAGAATGCAGCAGTTACAAGGAAAGGAACCCCATGGCTTGACTGCCATCACCAGAAACTAGGAAGAGGCAAGAAGGATGCTACCAAGGGTGTCAGAAGGCAGATGGCTCTGTAGACACTTTGACTTCAGACTTCTGGCCTTCAGAAATGTGAATGAATAAATTTCCATTGTTTTAAGCCACCCAGTTTGTAGTGCTTTGTTACAGCGGTCCTAAGAAACTAATACAAAGAGTATCATATCGATTTAAATATATCATTACTAGAATGTGTGCATAAAATAGTTTTGAGCAAGGTATTCCTGTTTCCTATTCAGACTCTGACATGTATATGTTTGTGTGAACAAGCATGTTCAGAAAAGCTTCTTCTTCTTCTACCAATTTTTTAACAGATTTTTCTGTAAATATGGCTTTGGAAATAAAGAAATCTAACTCTAAATTTTTATCTACCACCTTTTTTATGCTTTTCCCGTGATCCTCTGTAACACCCCATTCCCACCCCATCACTTCTTAACTTAATGCTTTCACATGCATACAAATTTTTCATATTTCTTTTTTTTAATGACACTCTCTTCCTATGTAAATTGATGTTCGTAGAAACTAAAATCCATTGGTAATTGATTCTTACTAGCATCATTAAAGATTGTTTATTTTCATTAAGATCTAACCCTTTGTTATTAGTCAAATATTTTAGAAAATATACCCACAGTAAATATTCAAATTAAAACACTTATTTGTA
>NW_012140524.1:9441056-9443607 GCF_000956105.1 Propithecus coquereli | reverse complement strand
TTTTTTTTTTTTGATAGATTTGAGATTATTACACATTTTTAATGGGTTCCAATTGTTGACAGTAAACTGAATTTCCTAATAGCCTTTCCTACCCTCCACAACATTAGCTTTGAATATCACTAACTGAAATAGATCCCAAGTATTACAATTATATAAGAAATACCTCTTACGATTTAAAATGTTCAATAGGAGGGGATCTAGCCAAAAACTAAATATTTGGTTTGAAAGTACAGAGATACTCAAACTGTTAAAATGCAACAAAACATCTTACTAAATATTTCAGAGAAAGGGAAAAACCATAAATCTATTAGAAGCAACTATTGTTTCTGGAAACACAGAAGCTATCATAAGCAGGTGCAATACTATCTTCTATCTCCTAACTTCTTTATTATACTTGCCTCTTTCATGCTTTCCAAGTTGACTTATTGTTCATTGAATTAAATACGCCAAAAAGTTATGTAATACACCACAGAATATAGACGAGAGAGGCATTCAGCACATAGTTTATTTATATATTACAAAACATGGCACCAGACTGTATTTTCAAATTATTATTATGATCATTTCATGTGTGCAGCATCACAATACCAGTCCCCTTCAAAAACCCCACAAATTGTTACTCTAGTGCATTCAGAGAGACACACAATGCCGGCTCAGATCTTGGCAACCTGTGAAAGTGCCCAGTCGAAAATTACTAACAGCTGGAGATGACAGTTGTTTTAACAGCTGAGCTGACAGGATTAATTTAAATGCACTGAAATCAAAAGTAGATAACACCTGTTTAGTCTTCTAGGGCTATTCGACAAGGTAGGCCAAAGGAAAAATGCAGAGCCAGAATTGCGTCGCCTTCCCTCCTAGAAGGACAGAAGGGCTTCAGAGGAGAATGTCACCTTTTTGATGGAGGTGGGGTTAGATTTTAGCAGCAGGGGGCTGGTCAGCCTTTATCAGTTTTTAACATCTGGTTCCTACAATGTATCTCCTTTCCTTTTTTCCTTCCTTGTCCAAGGTCGTTGACCCAAACCCAACAGTGGATAAAGATCACTAGATTTCAAAGCTACAGTTTCTCACTACAGTTTCCTAGAAATTCTCCTGGGTTAATTAATATATTCTCTTTGAGCTTCACAGTCACAGAAGAACTGCTTTTTTTCCCCCTCTCTCCCTTCTTATCTTTGGTTCCAAAATATTTCATGTCATACAAGAGTTTGCATTTCAAATGGTTGCCAAAAAAATTATTCAGAGGTGGTCTCAGTGTAGGATATTTGTCAACAGTTGATTGTTTTAATCTGAAAATTATTTCTCCAAAAGTAAAAAATATTAAAATAAATTATTTTGAATTTGAAAATACAAAAAAGTAGTCTAGGTTTGTATGAGTGGGGGTGGGTATTGTGATTTCCTCAAAAGGTGCATGTAAGCCTAGATTTATGTATTCTTTTGAACACAAGCACGTAAATGAAGCAAAATCAAACAGTCTGGAAGCAGAAGTGTTTATTTTGCTTCATTTCCAAGAATTAGGCTCTAAATTAACTTGAGGAACATAAAGATTACTTTCTCCCACACACAGGAATATTTTGGCCTAATATTAAGAATCCTAATATCCACAAATCAAAACTATTCTATTAAAATGTTTCCAAGATTGTACTCAATTATATATTGTTTGCACATAGTATATGGAATTAATTTTTCAGTAGACACAAAGATTGTCCTTCAGAATTTTACCAATTTCTATACCTGTCACATATAAAAGAAAATATACTTCTATCCCATGAAGCAGGGAGGGGAAATATCTTCAGGATTAAAGCTGCTTGCTTCTTAGCCAACTCTAGATGTTGAAAAGCACAGAGCATAAGGTTTTTATGTTTATTTGATTTACAGCCAAAATAAAGAGATAAGACAATAATGCTTTCCTTTTTTCCATTTGGGAGAATATACATGTGCATAAGCTATTTTGAGGAGGCAAAATTTTTGAATATTCAAAAACTTTGGGGCTTTTAAAACGGTCAACACTGTTATACACTTAAAAGAAAAACATGATTTAGAATTTTGATTAATTATGGTACATGTGGGATGAAGCAATTTACAGGGAAGCCAACTGGTAGGCACATAGTATTTCCAGTTTTCCTATTTCACAAAAATAAATTCAGAATTAGAAGTACTTCAAAATAAACTTCATTTGTAATAAATCAGAAAGTCTTCTTCAAATACTCTCACTTAAAAAAACCAGGCATATCTCTTTGTTAACCTCAGAAAAATGTAAATATATTTTTCCTTTCCAATGAAAACCAGCTTTTAAAGTGCTTAATTTTGCTCATTCACTAATAAAAAGATGTGTAGTAACTATAGCCATTCTAAATAAATAAGGGCAAAATGTTCTTATTTTCCCAAGTAATTTGTGATGACATTAGGATATTTTTAAAATTTGGAGAACCATTAAATCATTGCATTCCATGGAATGAATTGCAACAATACTCAAAAAACCCAAGAAATTAGTCACTTCTGGTAGTTACAGTCTCTACAACTAAAGTCTGATTAGTAAATTAAGTTGTGTGATGGC
>NW_012140524.1:9439421-9441006 GCF_000956105.1 Propithecus coquereli | reverse complement strand
TGGAAATACTGACCACCTTCAATGACCAGTATGAATGTCATTTCCTTCTTAAACTCTTCCTGTATCACTCTGTCATGAAATAATCCACTTTGCTCTTGATAAAGATATCTGTGCTTTTCTTATGGAATTTATCATTTCCTGGTATTTCATTTTTTCTCTATCTACTTATTGCATATAGGTATTGGCATATCTTAAAAAAAAACTTCGCCGTAAGAATATATCCTGTGTAACAGGTTGGTACCTTACTTGTTTTTGTCTGCAAGAGTATTTTGCAAGTCTGGGTGTTTAGAAAAAAATCTGTGGAATGAATGAGGGAATGAATTAACTCATTCATTACTTCACAAATTCATTCATATTAACTGTGTTCATCATATTGAAGCTGTAAGAAATAATGATCAAAAGGCTAGTTTTGCACTGGATATCTCTCAGATCAAGTCCTGCTTTTACTAACTTTTAAGGTAATTTATTTAGCCCATTTAGACATCAGTTTCCCCATTTATATAGTAGTGTATATTGGTATGTGTGTGTATACACACACACACACACACACACACACACACATAGGCATATATTGGTAAATAGAGTGGTTGTAAGAATTAAAAGAACTAAAATAGAGAAAACAGAGCATGATGCCTGAAAAAAACCTACATACTCAATAAATGTTATCACTGTTACCAAAAGTATCACTAATGTTAGTACAATCTTTCAAACTAATTAAAATTTGTTTGTTATAGTTCTTTTATTCCTATTCCCTACCATTAAAAGACAAAAATAAAATTGTTTATGCACTTTATATAACCTGAACACAATGTGTTAGGAATCTGACAGACAAGAATCAGACTGGTCTATATGCATTTCCACAGTCAAACATGATAATTCAGAACAAAGTCAAGATTATCATCTAAGCGAAAGTTTTTAACAGTGAGAACATTTTCCATATAATGCTAACATTTCCTTCAAATTTCATAACCTTCAAATTTAATATTTGACTGAACAATTTGCTATAATTACAGTTAAATTCTGGTATTTGCCTGATTAGACAATGTCAGCTGTGGATGCATTTGTTCATCACTTTTTCAGGGGTATTTCAGATATAGACAGAATATGTTAAACAACTGTAACATACTCTTTGAATTTATAAAATTGGGAATATTCTAAGATTTAGGTTGTCAATTTTTTGAGTAATTGCATTTTTTTCTGGCAAAATGAATATGAAAAAAAAAGTCAAGTGGCAATTCCTCCCAGTTCTTGTTCTGCTATGACTTACAATAATAGCCTTATAAAGCGAAGGAAAAGTAAGAATCTTCCATTTCCTCAGTTTTTTTTTTTTTATTTCCATTAGCCTTCCATAGTTCAATGAAAAGTCAGTCTTTTACACTTAAGCCTAACATTTCTCAACACCACTCCTAAGAATGCCATGAGAAAGCATTAGGACAAGAATACAAAAGACATCCCTGCCTAACAGAGGAAAGGTCAAACAGCATGCATCAATGCCACCTCCTCCCCAATCTTGAGCACTAAAATGGAAGACCAGCTTTGGCTGTAACACTCTGCTCCTAACAGGTGATGGAGACATGTTTAACTC
>NW_012140524.1:9426427-9428481 GCF_000956105.1 Propithecus coquereli | reverse complement strand
TCTTATTTTCCCAAGTAATTTGTGATGACATTAGGATATTTTTAAAATTTGGAGAACCATTAAATCATTGCATTCCATGGAATGAATTGCAACAATACTCAAAAAACCCAAGAAATTAGTCACTTCTGGTAGTTACAGTCTCTACAACTAAAGTCTGATTAGTAAATTAAGTTGTGTGATGGAAAATAGCTACTAATGGTATATATTTCTATTTTTTTAATCATCTAATAACAAGTCCACACAAATATTAATAGTGGTGACTGAGCTTCTATTACCCAACAGGATGCAATAAAGAAGCTCTTGGTAGAATAATGACCATCATATTTTCTTGCCAACATCAAAGTTATGACTGTGTTATGGACAGTAAAAGTGTGATGACACATTTTAAATACTTTGGATCAAATATGTCTATCAAGAATTTGTTCTTCTTGGTAGTTTCTTAAAGCAATTTCCAAAGAAAAAACACAGATGGGGATTTTTTTCTGAAAGAAACATTTATACTTTAAAAGACAATCTGTTATATGGTATTATTTATTAGATCTCTTTAGAGAAAGACACAAGAAGAAAATTTTGAACCCAAAAATAATATGAGCAAGATGAAAACTAAACTGGAGGAATTTTAAGAAGTATAGGTTATTTTATTTCTTTGCTATCCAATATCTGCATTGGTGGGGAGGAGGATCAGACGGAATAATAATATAAACAAGTATTCAATGTAAAAGCTGAGTGATCAAGGTCAAAATCCCACTTACTCATGAACAGTTTTTCCTAAAAAGACGAATATTGATAATACTGCATCTCAGAAAAACATTATGATTCTCACATAATTTACACTAAAATACTTTTATTAGAAAGCATGTAATATGTAAAGAGAACAAAGACAAGTCAGTTACCTTCATGTGGCAGTTATTGTGAGAACTAAATTATTGCTAAAATAATAGGAAGACAAATTCCTCTAACTGCATTTCGTTTTTCTCTTACATTTAGTTCTGCCTTAACAACAACAACAACAACAACAACAAATCATACATTTTCAGAAAAGCTAATTGTATTTCCAAACCATTAAGTTCCAGAAAAATCTTTTGGCTTTTCTGTTTTATGGTTATTTTGAAGTTTTCAGTCTATTGGGCATACAATAATTATTGTTCTATTCTGCCTAATGATAGATTCTTCAACTTTTATAAAATAAGGACCAGTTTCTTCCCTGCTTTTTATTTCTTTACACAACTCAGAGACTCAAAGAAGATAATTACAAACAATGCTTGAAGAATGGTTCAGTTAATGTTAATTTATACAACAAACTAATTACTACCAAATGGTAAAAATCACATGTGGAAGTCCCTTTCTCCCACGCACATAACTAAACCAGCGGCCATCTGTCTCAGCTTGGGGAGAGCTCAGGGACACCCGGGGAAGATAAGGCAAAGGAAGGGTGCAGATGCATCATTTCATTCACCTACACGCAAATCACAGAATCTGATGACCACGTTTCTGAACATTAAATGTTTTCAGGAAAAGCAAGAAGTGTGAGAGAGAAGGTGTTTCAAACGTGTTTTATTGAAAGTACATGTTGTTCTATAATCATCATTGGAGGTAGAGACCTATCTTCAGCAAGAGAGTGCTTGTTTTGTTTTAGACACAACTACATAGTTTTAAACTATCATTCTTCATACATAAACAATTTTGCTACAGGATAAAGACCAAGGGTAGTTGAATTTGATTAAGGAAGCTAATAATGTCTGAGTTCAGGGAAGTATGTGTCTATATTTTTAAACAATTAGTAAAATAATCTCTTTATATATTACAAATGTAACTTGAAAGGTACTTGCTAAGTTATTCTTATTTAAATAGCTTCATATATTTTAACAAATGAAGTAATATGCTATTGATATTTTGACATTTAATCAGCCTGTAATTATGTCATAAGCAGCAAAATAAGGGCAATATTTTTTTCTTTAAAATCTCAAGGTGAATCTTGACATTTAAGCAATAATGGATTTTCAGATGAAAAAATCTAAATAAGAATTTAAGAACTAAAATGCTTTTTATTTTTA
>NW_012140524.1:9413245-9414497 GCF_000956105.1 Propithecus coquereli | reverse complement strand
AGGCACGCACCACAATGCCTAGCTAATTTTTCTATTTTTTTGTAAAGACAGGGTCTCACTTTGTTGCTCTGGCTGGTCTCAAACTCCTGGCCTCAAGCAATTCTCCTGCCTGGTCCTCCCAAAGTGCTGGGATTACAGTCATGAGCCACCACACCTGGCAAATGTTTTCTTTATATCCTTATTCTATTAGGGTTTTTTTTTTCTATTTTTAAATTATTCTTTTTACTTTTAAACATTTTTGTTAAAAACTAATGCATAAACACAAATTAGCCTAGGCCAAAACAGGATCAGGATCATAAACATCACTGTCTTCCATCTTTGCATCTTGTCCCACTGGAAGGTCTTCAGGGCAATAACATGCATAGATCTGTCATAACCTATAATAACAACACCGTCTTCTGGAATACTTCCTGAAAAACCTGCCTGGAGCTGTTTTATAGCTAACATACATATATGTATGTTAACATATGTTAACATATATATTTGTATATGTGTGCATGTGTAAAAGAACTATCCTCTAAAATAATGACAAAAAGTTAGTGTGAGTAAATACATAAACAAGTAACACAGTTTATTATCAAGTATTATATACTGTACATAATTGCACCTGCTATACTTTCATATGACTTACAGTACGATATGTTTGTTTACACCAGCATCACCACAAACACGTGAGTAATGTGTTGTGCTACAACATTACGACAGCTACCATGTCACTAGGTGGTAAGAATTTTTCAACTTCATTATAATCTTATGGGACCACCATCACATACGTAGTCTGTCAGCGAATAAAACATTGTTATCTGGTGCATGACTGTACTTTCTTTTTGGCAAAAATTGTTCTTGTCATCAGCAAAAATCTTTAGTAATATAAATGCTCCTAAAAATAACTGTAACTTCATTATTTTAATTTTACATATGTGTAATTTTATGTGTGTGTTCATTCAGGCAAATTTTGGAGATCTAACAGAGTTAGCAAAATTTTGTCCTATGTACGTAAGTGTAAATGGAGTTATAAAAACAGATAGATGATAGAGATAGATTTAATACTTCTTTAATTCTGAGTTTTCAAAAACAACAAATAGATAATATTTTAGAAGGTTTCACATTGTGTGGATTTTAGATAGACCACTTCAAAAGGCATAGTATATAACTCTCTATATAAGGTAATGTGCTTTAAAACGGACCGAATATTTTTCGTTAAATATTTTTCATTTAAAAAACAAAGCGAAAAAACTCTGATGGTAAAAAA
>NW_012140524.1:9409637-9413195 GCF_000956105.1 Propithecus coquereli | reverse complement strand
ATTATAAAAAATAAGTTTTCATACAAAGAGTCTTTAAATTATTATTGATATTTTCCTTCAAGAAATCTTTATAAGGGCCCAAGATTATAACAAGCACCCCTCCTATAACAAAATTGAAGAAGTCACTTTAGAGTTGTAAGGATTATGTAATTCTCATAATCTGTAATATAAGGCATGCAGGTCAGTTACCAACATTGCCCTTCATCTAGTTTGAAACAGATCTTGGTGGAGGGATTCATATAACAGAGGAGAAAATTATAAGAGAAATAAACATAGGATAACTCAAGATTCTAGCAAAAACTAAGATTAAAAGTGTCTGTTTTTCACTATTTGGACAAAATGATCACTCAAAGCAATATAAGATAAATTGCTATACAGACCACAAATCTTACAACACAGATCTTATTTTCTATTCCAATGCATTATTATAAAGATTCATAGTCCAGGACCAATGACAAACTTTATTTGGATTACTACAAAACATCTAATCAATGCCAATAATAAACCTGATATGTAATAGATCTATAAGAGTTCAGTATTGTTTTCTTCTTTTTGTATGTACTTTTTAATAAAGAAATCTCCAATTATGTTTTTTCCCTTTTTTGCATATTAATAAAAACATTGATATGATATTTCTAGAATTTCATGTCTGGAAAGAACTATAAAACTTATTTAATGCAGTTATTTTGTTTTCAAATAAAGGAAAATAAAGCACTTCTTTAAGATCACACAGATAATGACAGAGCAAATACTACATCCTAGGTCTTCATATTGCAGTACTTCCTCTATTAAACTTCCACTAGAACCAGAGCCAGGAGCCCTTGGGTGGATGGCTTGGTTCAGGAGAAAGATAGCTTTACTCAACCATTTAATTAACTCATTCAGTTAGGAGTCACTGTGCCAGGAAATCTGGATAATTGGATGACTGCAACTTTTTTCCTGCTCTTTAGGACAAGGGTCAGCAGACTTTACCTGTAAAGGGCCAGATAGCAAATATTTTAAGCTATGCAGGCTATACTACTCAACTTTACCACTGAAGCATTACATTACATTAGGAAGGAAAGGAATGAGCATGGCAGTGTCCCAATAAAACTTTATTTATAGACACAGATTTGAATTTCACGTAATGTTCATGTGTCATGAAACATTCTTTTGATTTTTTTTCAGCAAGTCATATATGAAGAAACCATTCTTAGTTCATTGGACATACTAAACCAGGCAACAGGCTAGATTTGGCCTGGAGTCCTTATTTGCTGACCAATGCTCTAAGAGGTCAAAATTTAATGGAGGAGAGAGTCATAGGTAAGATTTCTTTAGGAAGGAAGGATGGAGGTTTAGAGTTAGCAGAAAATTCCTAGTAGAAGTAAAACCTGAACTATTAATACACAGGAAGGATGAATGGCTATCATCCAGGTGCAAAGTAAGGTAAAGGCATTGCAACCAGACATCATAAGCAAAGGAAAGCATGGTGGCTGGGAAAAGCAACAGGCAATTGAGTATTGTTAGAGCAAAAGTCATAAAGAGTGATGCAGGGAATGGTAGGATATGAGAAAGGAGGCTGGAAATTTAGACAGGGAAGTGAGCTCACTACAGCTGCAGGATGACTACACTACTTCAGTTAAGGTCTCCGGGAGACCCAATAAAAAACATAGGTTGGCATGAGTACCACAACACGTGCCCACTGAGGCTCTTTTCCCACTCTTGAAAAGATATTAAATAACTCTACTCCCACGTCCCCAAGGTTGTTCCTCCATTATCTTTTCTCCTTGGGCATAAAATTTATATAGACACATGCACACACACATGCACACACACACACATACATATTGCATTTTATAAACAGCCAGTATGACATCTAGCTGAGCATGTCAGAATAAATGTATTAACATTTTGTTCTACCTATTAATATTATATACTTGTGTGTTCTATTAGAATTCAAGCAGTTTGGGTTAAAATCAGGATCACAGTTACAGAGCAATCAACCTTTTAATGAGTTCTGGCTAAGCATACATATTTTTGGTTATGGATCAGCACATGAATCAAGAACTTACAAAGCTAAGCGTATTTTACCTCTCTGAGTAAGGTTTAGGTTAGGTACCCATTATTGTTATATCATGGTCTTAGCTCGACTTTACAAACAACACTCTACTGGTATTAAAACAAAAGTTCAAAGATAATATCCTCTACTTTTTTATTGAGTGATGGATAAAGGGGAAATGATACATTATATGTCTAGTCTTATTAGCTGGAGTACCTGAGGGAAAACAATTAGAATATTTGCCTTACAGTTGCAAATTTCCCCCAGTAAGCTGAGGATAAGAAGAAATCAATAGCCTGAAAATTCCCAGACAAGATGGGATGATGAATAAAACTAGAATAAAAGGAGTTGTGTCACACAGAGATAGATCCAATGAATACTGTAGTAGTTTTTACGTAAGTATGTAAAAAAAAATTGGCTAGAGTGGTCATAATAGCCACGTGACCTCAATGTGTGACATAAAAAGCCACAAAAAATATGGCTATCAATATGTAAAAATTCATTTTAAAAGATAAATAATGGAATACACTGATTATATATTCACTTTTGGTAGAAGTCCCCTCCCCTCCACTTATAGAGACTTCTGTGCTTCCTCACTCATAGTCCCTTTCACCATGAATTGATATGGTTTGTCTCCCACCAAAAGGCCATAAGCAACTTGAGGACAGAAACTATATCTTTGATTACTGTCTTCTCATTAACCTATAAAATAACTAGCATATAAGAGGACCTCAATAAATCCTTGCTGTCAGAAAAAGAGAATGAGTGAATAGGTGACCACACACAACACAAAAAGATTAAAATTGTAGAGAAAGGAGGCACTGACTCTATCTTGGGCATGAAGACTTTATGTAGGATGTTAACAAGAGTCAAAAGGTAATGGAAAAAAAGTAAAATATAGAACAGAAGTGGAAGTCCCTATTCTGTATTGAGATCTTGACCTCTGTGTACAGTCATGGTCCCTTAACAAAGGGGATATTTTCTGAGAAATGCATTGTCAGGCAATTTCATCATTATGTGAACATCATAGAGTGTACTTACACAAACCTAGATGGTACAGCCTACTATACACCTATGCTACGCAGTACAGCCTCTTGCTCCTAGGCTACAAACCTGTACAGCATATTACTGTACCAAATACACTATAGACCAGTGGTCCTCAACCCCCGGTCGAGATTGGCCCAGTACCAGTCTGTGGCCTGTTAGGAACCTGGCCACGCATCACCGTCTGAGCTCTGCCTCTCCCCGCCACCCGCTACTTCCACTCCTGTCTCCCCACCCCTCTGGTCCATGGAAATATCATCTTCCATGAAACCGGTCCCTGGTGCCAAAAAGGTTGGGAACCACTGCTGTAGACAATTATAACACAATGGTATTTGAGTATCTAAACATATCAAAACTTCGAAAAGGTACAGTAGAAATATGATATAAAAGATAAAAAATGGTACCCTTCTAAAGGGTAATCACCATAATTGGAGCTTGCAGGACTAGAAGTTGTTTTGGCTGAGTCTGTGAGTGAG
>NW_012140524.1:9394646-9408082 GCF_000956105.1 Propithecus coquereli | reverse complement strand
AAATATTTTTCATTTAAAAAACAAAGCGAAAAAACTCTGATGGTAAAAAATAAGGAGTCTAATATTTACTATTCCTTTTTACTTAATGTTCTTTATTACTCCCTAATTATAATTCTAAAACTGAAAAAGCTATGCTAAAAAAAGTACATTTTCAATTTATCTTCAGTTACATTGTTTCATTTCTAAGATTTCCATGAGCTTAATGAAGAAAAGACTAAGTAAAGGAATGATGTAGCTATCCTACTGCAGGATAGAACAAGAATGGTTATGGCCCACATTCCAAACATAGCATTCAGGAGGTAAAACATGGACAAATATATCTCATTCCTATTCCATTTACTTTGATATTGGAAGTTCTTTCTACCTGTAATTTGGAGAACTGTACTGCATAAAGGCTGAGAACTGATTTTTCCTATTTACACTGTACTGCTCCCAATATGGCAACCTCCCCCTTTACGTGCTTTTCTTTACTGAGACATGGTATGTTGACACTGATGAAAAATACTAATGTGCTGGAGCCAAGACTGAAGCAAGAAAATTAGGGTTAAAAAAAGGAGAAAAGCAGAGAAAGAAAACAAAACTCCCACGGGGAAAGGGTGCATTTTGTTTATTTATATGGCTTTCTGCTCCGAGGTCTTCACACCGTGGTATATAAACCTTCAAGGCAAATTTCTACAAACAAAGCATAACTTCTCAGAAAAGAAAGGCCTAAGCAACAGAGATTTAATTCACTTGAAACAGTGAATCAATTCTTATCTATTAACACACTAAGCACCAGCATAGGAGCACTGTCCTGTTATAATACAACAGACACGCTTAATTACTGTGTGCTTTCCCAGCTACTGATCTCTTCAGTAATTACACCACGCGATGAGCTCTACATTGATATTGTATTAATGTGTGGGGAGGAGACAACTGAAATACGAATTAAATCACGGCTCAATATTTCAGTGAAGCTTACATAAGACCTAAGATTGGTATGTTTCTTAGAAGGTAAAAAAAATGATTTATATAATATCTTATTTATCTCATTTTTTACTTCTAAAAAGTTTACATATGAAAGTTATCTTAGAATTTTAGTCTCTTAACTGTCCATTTCAAACAAATTAGATAAACTGTCTATCATGTTTCATAATTGCTTGCATTTGTCATATTATTATAATAGAAATAAAAATCTTTAAAAATATATAGAGAGAGTTTGTAATAAAAAGAGGAGAGAAAATAAAAAATCTTTTCTACAGAGACAAAACAAAAGGATAAAGTTCAAGAAAAGGTTCCTCACCCTTTTTTAGATCTGTCAAACAACTTCTATTGACCAAGAATAGCACATAGTAAACACACCAAACAAAAGAAATGATGAAAGATGTATTTACTTGTTCAGGGTCTTTATTTTTCTTTCTATTTCATATACACCCACACCGAACAGTCTGCATTGTGTTAATAAATAACCAGCAGCAAGCTAAGTGAACAGAGGAGGGGTTTCTACAATGCTGTCAGGTACCAGACAGTTGCTTGGCACTGCTGATACACTTCTCTACACGAGCTGAGAGAAGTGTATCACATAAAAGAGAGAAGATATAGGTTAATGGATGGATCCTTTAACATATCAGATATGATGGGAAGAAAGGGAGAAAAGTTGGAAAGCAATAGGTTTTTTGAGTCATCTAACCTTTTTAATTTGGGAAGGAACAAAATGATTTCAATTTGGGAAGGAATAAAATGATTATAGGAATCATGTCCTGCCAGAGTAATCTTTCACCACATAACTTGCTGTGGCTATTTAGAAATTTACTAAACTGTAATCCCAAACTCTTTAACATTTAAGAGTTTTTCATTACTTTAACTTTCAAATGGTCTGCAATGCTGGCTCCCTGCTTTATTCCATATACAGTCATGTGCCACATAATGACATTTCTGTCCACAAAGTATCACATATACAATGGTGTTCCCGTAAGATTATAATAACGTATTTTTTTAAGTGAGAAACGAAGTTTATTGAGGAAGGACAGATACGTTTATAGAGCAAGAACGAGATACGTTCATCACAAAACAGTGAATGGGCCTCTTGTAAAAAAAAGGCTCAATATCATATTTTTACTGTACCTTTTCTATGCTTAGGTATGTTTAGATACACAAATGCTTACCACAGATATATTTAGATACACAAATACTTAACATTGTGTTACATGCTGTGCAGGTTTGTAGCCTGGGAGCAATAGGCTATACCATATAGCCTAGGTATGTAATAGGCTATACCATCTAGGTTTGTATAAGTACACTCTGTGATATGCCCACAATGATGAAATCACCTAATGGTGCATTTCTCAGAATGTAGCCTTGTCAGTAAGTGACATATGACTGTGTGTACATATGTATATAATTTAGATCAAATTGAACTATTCTGAATATATTTCTCTTTACTTTTTAACATACTGAAAACATCCAAACAATGCACATGAATTGGGACTAAACTAAACAAACTTGGGTCAGTGTGTCAGAGTTTATCTCATTTATGACCTTAGATACACAAACAAGAAAACTACTGTATTATGTCGGCCTTTGATATTTTCAGTGTTTTGAGCTCATACTTAATAAAAGTTTGTTTCCAAATGTCCCATGATGGCCTTCTCTAGAGCTACGGGAAAAGTCTACCGTAAATTAAAATAGGCAAAGTCCAGAAACTATCAGAGTAGAAGTAAACTCTTATATATACAGTTATTGCCTTATAAATGATGTCTATATGATATGTAGATGACCTAGGAAGCAATTAATTAAAAAGATAGATGAATGAAAGTTGCAGCCTGAGCAAGAGCAAGACCTCATCTCTACAAAAAAATAGAAAAATTAGCTAGGTGTGGAATCTTGTGCCTATAGTGCCAGCTACTCGGGAAGCTAAGGCAGGAGACTCACTTGAGCCCAGTAATTTGAAGTTGCACTGAGCTATGATGATGCTACTGCACTCTAGCCTGCCCAGATGACAGAGCAAGACTCTGTCTCAAAAAAAAACAAAAAAGTTGCCTTTCAAACTGAGACACATATGAAAGGGCACTCATTCTGAATTACACACAAGATCTTCCCCTAAGCCTCCAAAGTCCATCATCAAAAATGGGAGCACAGAGCACAATCTGATATTCAAAGTTTATCAACATGTGGGATGGGCTATCTTAATCAATCCAAAATGTCCAGGTCATATGCTCATTCTGTTCTGCCCTAGCCTCATTCCTCCCTCACTATGTTGGCCATATTTCTCCTCAACATTAAGAGTAGTTCAGATAGGCACACTGGGAGTCCTTGAGGTCTCCGAACTCTGGGAGCAGGTGGCAAAGGAAATTCTGAGTGAGCTCTCCGCTGATTCTAGTGCTGTCCGTGCCTTCCCCACAAGCAACTCCTATTAAAAGAAAAGACCAAGCATCCACTAGAACAAAACCAAGCAGGCCTATTTAATTAGGGCAAATGCTTGATATCCACTTCTTCATGGTAAACACACAGCCATACAGGCCTAGGAGGTCTGATTAATTTTAATATGCACGGTCCTGACAAGTGCCTCAAGGGTAACTGAGTGAAAAACACACACACAGGAGCAGACACACAAAATCCTCCAGCTAGTCTGACAAATCAGTTTCAGAAAAATGCTATGTATGCCACCCAAATTAGAGTGTTACTATTCAGCAAGGGCTTGGACCTTTAATGTGAGGGAAAAGAGGCCTCAGAAACAGGTGGCTGGCTCTTCACTCTTGAATAAATGATATCCCCAAAAGTTGTGGCACATAAGCAACAAGAAGGGCTGGCACATTCCCCTCATGTTTATTTGTAAGTGTACAGCTTGGGTCAATGGGTCTTCTTTAAGTGATCCACATACTGAAACTGAAAGTCTGGAACTAACAGTTTTAGTTAAAAACAAAAACAGGGATGCCCCATTTATCTGAAGGGCTTAGAGAATATTAGAAACATTTGGGTGAAGAGATGTTTGGAATGATTTATACAGTCCTGTCAGTAGATAAACTCATGATGAGTGGGAATCAAATAGAACAATTTTTATATTAAGACAAATAGGCAAATAAAAAAGAAAAACTGCTTGATTATTACAGAGGATGAAGAAGATTAAGGACATAATCTTAAATATCATTAGATTTTATTAGCAAAAGTTCTAGTTAAAAAGAAAAAGAGAAGGCTGGGTGTGGTGGCTCACGCCTGTAATTCTAACACTTTGGGAGGTCAAGGTGGGAGGATCACTTGAGCCCAGGAGTTTGAGACTAGCTAGGGCAATAGCAAGGCTCTGTCTCTACAGAAAATTAAAAAAAAAAAAAAAAAATCAGCTAGATGTGTTGGCATGCCTGTAGTCCCAGCTACTTGGGAGGCTGAGGCAGGAAGATTGCTTGAGGTTGCAGTAAGCAATGATGACACCACTGCACTCTAGTCTGGGCAGCAGAGTGAGACCCTGTCTCAAAAAAAAAAAAAAAAAAAAAGAGAGAGAGAAGCTTTCTTGGCCATATGATTTTCACGCACAGAAAACCCTGGACCTACTATACAAAAAAGATCACCAAAGGCAATCCCGGAGCCTTTATGATCCTAACCAGAGGTCTTTCAAGACCTACATTAAAATCAACTTAATATAAATCAATTTTCTGTAATTCTTAATGAAATCAACAATATCAAGATAAATTGCTACGATGGATACCACTTGAAAGGGAGATAACAGGGAACAAGTTTCACTTTACTGTTGAAAAATTACCAGACTTCAAACTCCGCTAACTCTGTGCTAAAGTTAAAACACTTATTCCTGGAGAAATAGGCTCTACAGCATTGAGGGTATCTTCTTGTCCTGACCTATAAAAAATAAAGTCTTTTCTTTATCATCATTTTATGAGTGGTGCCTTTGAAAAGGGTGCCTGGAGGTTAGACTCTAGCTTGCTCAACAAGAAGAGAGACATTTTCCAGTGACAGACTGCATAGATGAACACATAGCCACAATGCATTAGGAGTAGCCTACAACAGCAGCAGGAGTGTGAGGAACAAAACTTAAAAGGGCTCAATTGAAAAGTACCCTTGTTTGTCCTTCAGTGGAACAGCACTTACAAAGCCTCTTCAACGGTGTACTTTGTCAAAAGGACAGTGAGTAACTAAACAAAAGCAACTCAAACCTCTGCCAATTAAAGTATCTTTAGGCTTTTCCCTGATCCATTCACTTTTTCTTTTTCCCACCTCATCAAATGTGATTTTAAAACAAGAGTGAATTTCAAAGTGCCCTCTTCTTTGCCCAATTAATGGATTGCTTTGAGATTTTGAATTTAGTAAAACCAATCTCCATAATTTCCCCACAAAAAATAGTAATTAAAAAGTTGGTAAAATTAAGGGGTAATTCCGAGTTTCTATTTCAACTTGTCTGTTAATGTAATATGGTTCAATTTAATTTCTAAAGGGCTGCTCAACAACAGAAATTTAAATTATAAGAACCAGGCATTGTGATTTATAATGTAAACTCAAACATTAAACATGCAATGCCTGTAGGGATGTTCACGAGGCCAAATATCATGCACTAGGGGCCTGTCCTTTTGACAGAATAATTACACATAATGCTGTAGCACACCACAGATCAAAATATGCTGCTTGTAATACCAACTTTAGCACCCCCAAAATAAGTCTTAAAGTAAGGGAAAAAGGGTTTTATATCTATTTAGAGATCTAATGGTTTTGTAAGTCAACACATTTGCAATAAAAATTAAAAAGACATTAACATATAACAATTTTGGAAAAAAGCACAAGTAAAGTATCAAAGAAGATGCGATCAAATAAAGTGAATTGGTTTTTTTTTTGTGACAGACGCAAATATCAAAAAGATACATTATATAATAATATCAATGAATATTTCCAAGTTTTAAGAGAAGATATTTAATGAACAATTTATACACTATTTTTTGTTCATAAACATCTACAAATAAGCATAAAGATTGTCTAATCCAATCCTACAAATAGTACAAGTAGGGTTAAGTGGGTGTTTTGGGTATATGCCACCAAGAATTTGTATTGCATGGCACAGCGTCAGGGAAACAGAGACAGACAGAAACTATGAATGAAAATCCTGGTATCTTCTTCACTCAATAATGGTCTATGGTCTATAGACGATTCTAAGGGTGAAGGTTTGAGGTTTGTCACAATGTGCACTTTTCCAAAGCCATTTCGTTATTTTTATTTGTTTTTATTTATTTTTATTTTATTTAACTCTTTTTGTGAAGTTCGTACTAAAAGCAATGAACTGCTTCATGTAAAGTAACTCTGGGTGATTTCGTAATAAGTTGTGCATCTAGGATTTTGCAATGTAAAACTGAGCAATGATGTTCTGAAGAAGGGCAGGGAAAAAAGTTCAGGTTGTATATATAATGATAAAATCTAGCTCTAATAAAAACAAAATTTTACAAATAAATGGAGTTTCTTACACACAAGGAGCACACTCATCATGGCAAAACAATTTTGGAAGTGTGGGCATCACACTCTGACAAGGAAGAACACTGACAGATACAGATGCTAAATAAAATCCAGCATATGTAGCATCTTAAAGGGAGACTACACATGCAAGTGCACACTTTGCACACAACAGGAATGAAAAGAAAAAGAGTAAAATGATGGTGGGGGTGGCCTGGGGAGGAAGAACAAATAAACCACATTAGAGAAAGCTAAAATTTTCTAAAATTATAGAAGTTTGGGCTCCAATTATATTTGTCTTCAGTACATATTCAAATTTATTATGGAAATAGAAATACTACAAATCCTCAACTCCCATGATAAACTGCCTCTCATAGTTTCACATTGGTCACAATTTCTGCTTTATCCATATCAATTTAGAAAAATTTAAAGTAATTATTCAAGTAGAAAACTGCCTAACCATATATTTATTTGGGGAAATTTATATAAACAAACATCAAAGTAACTACTTGTCCCAGAATTTTTATGACTATTGGGTTTTTTGTTGTTGACTACATATCCTAAATTTTCATATTTTTGTAGCTCTGAATCAGAATTTTTTGGTACGTAAAAGTATACTGGGAAAGGAGCAAATTTTTAACTATATAATATTGAAATGTATAAAAGAGCATTATATTTAACTATACAATGTTCCAGTATATCTAAAGCAACAATGTTTCTAACCAGCCAAGATGTGATAATGACAACAACTGGTACAAGTCCAAGTTCTTTATAATTTACAAAGTACTTTGATGTACATTACCTCATTTGTACCCTTCAACAATCCTCTGATGAAAGTAGGGCAGTTAGCATTACCATCGAGGGCAGATATTCATTACATTAACAAAATTATTATAGCAAATTAAAGGCAAGTAAATATAATATTTTTACAATATAAATTATAAGGTAAATGCTCAGTTTTAGGCAAAGAAATCCTTATTAAAAATTAAAACTTACACTTTCCCCAAATGATGCAAAATTTAAAAACCAAAATAGATAAAATTATACTCCCAAATATTGCTAAATATTTGTAAATTATTACCTCAAAATCCACCAGAGACTAAACTATAAAGATATTAAACCACAATCACTTAGTAATCGGTAGCAGACTCAAGACTAAAACGCAAACACCGAACACTAACAGTCTATTTACTCTATTTACACTGTGGATTTATTTGAAAGTCAGATAAAAGCTACGAATTATTTCTCCCCAAAAGTACAAATACATATATTCTCACCATTTTGCATTTCCAGAATTTATAAGTCCTCTGAAGGAACTCATGAATCCTGAGTTGTGAAATTCTGCTAACCTTGAGGGAAAAATGTTACAGTCCTTAGAAGATTGGAAGGAACAGGAAAGGTGCTGAAAGGAACTAAAAGTTCCTTTCCTGGAAGGAAAGAAAAGTTACTTTCTCTCACACCATTAGCCGCTAATATGAACTAGGGGAAGGGAGGTTATAGAGAGAAAGATTCAACAATAAGCTGTCCCAATCCTGAGCCCATCATAAGAAATAGAAACTTTGTCTCCCACACCAGCTCTATTTACCTAGAAAAGGGTGCTGTTCTCCATCATGTTGAAACACTATTAAAGAAAATACTACAGCTTTAAATTTTGGAAAATTATTCATAAATCAAGCCAATTCACTTCTTACTTTACCTACAGCAGTGGTATAGAATTATCATCTATGGCCACTAAACCACAGATAATGTCAACATATTTCCTTAGAGAAATATGCAATATTGAAGTCATTTAAAAGATTAATGTGAATATAAAGTTTTCATCAGTATTTAACACTTCATGTGTATATTTTAGTTTTGTATTCTTGGTATTAAAATATCTAGCTTTGTGACCTAGGGCAACGTTTTAACCTCTAATTCACAGAAAGAACTGAAAAAAATGATCTTAAAATTCAATAATGAATTTTGCATTTTGGGGTATGCATATGAGGGGAAGAAGGTTGGAGAAGACAGAATGAATGAAAGAAAGAGGACCGGAGATCAAAGAAGAGTCTGAGTAGGACACGAAGAAAAGAGAAAGGCAAAAAAAAAAAAAAGATGAAAAAGACAAATGAAACCTAATCACTTTTAAGGGGAGTGTTAGTAAAGGCTATAAAATGTCAATTAGTAGGATGACTGTCATCCACAGTTAAGACAAACAAGCACCACTATTTGGTGTGTCAAGCCCACTATTAGAAGAGAAGAGGCACAGACACAAACCAAGAACATTTTATTTAGACAATCACATACTACTGTGGAAGACAAAAGGTAAATAAACCATAATAATCTGGTAAGAACTATAGAGATGAGTTAGTGTTAGCAGTGTACACTAACTCAGATTCTAACAAGGGTGTCCAGAGAAAGTATTGAGTCTTAAAAAGTGAATGAAAATTCATCAGGTAGATAAGACAGGAAATGCCATTTAAGGCAGAGGAACAGCAAATGAAACAGCACAGTAATATTTAAAAGTAGAGAGTGCTGACAGAACTACATAAAATTTGATAAGACAGCACAAGAACATACACTTTGGAGAGTGGTAGAAAGTAAGGTTAAGAGGGAAAAAGGGTGGAGTGTGATTACATATGGTCTCATATTCAATGCCAAGGGGTTTTGTATAGGATGGCACTTTTGTTCTAATTCAAGTTCTTCCATATAATAAGAACATGAGCAAGTTACCAAGCCTTATTGTTTTCATTGTTAAGATAAGAACTAATACCAAGAGTTTTTGAGGATTAAATGAAGTAGCTCACAGAACATCTGGCAGGAGACTCAGATATTTGCTAAGATTTTTCCTCTCCTTTACCCAAGACAGCAAGGGAGCAATACTGAAGCAGTTTAAACATTCTTTCAACAAACATTTTGAATATTTTGTGCACCTCCCTCATCCTTAGGGAGTTTAATGTTGGAGGAGACACTGACAAATAATTTGACAATTAAATTAGAGTAAGGGTAATAACTGAGGCAAACAGCAGTTCTCAAAGAGGTGAAAAAGTAGATGTAGTAAGCGTAAACAATTCTTTCTAGCAATTTAGGCTTGGAAATGGGATGAGTAGAATTGTAGACAGAGGGGATGGAAATCAATGAAAGGTGAATTTTGTTTGTTGTGGTTCCAGGAGGAAGAAATTTAAATGTGTCTATAAGCTTAAAGGCCATTTCAAACAGATGCTGAAGGCAATATAGATATTAATATAGAAAGATCAAAATTAGAAGCCTGTTAAAATAGTTGTATCTAAAAGGATTCTATTTTAAGTGAGATATCTAAGGTTTTCATAAAGGTAAAAATTATTTTCACCTATGATTAGCCTAAAGTTTGAATGAAAATCAAGCTAAGGTTTAAATCACATTCCTCAATTTAACTGCTGTTATATATTGATAAACCATCCCTGGACACCTGGAACTTGAGAACACAGGACATTTGTGGATACCTATCTACCTTGGCTTACTGACTGACTAAGATACCTGGTTACCTTAGATTTGTTCAAATTTAATGAACAGTGAAATACTCTTTAAAACGAAGATGGTAATACTATTTCTAAAAGATAAAGAATAAGAGAGAAAGACTATTTGAATGTATGATGTAACGAAATGGAAAAACAAAGACCCTGGATCCAAAGGACACAAACTGGATTCTCACTTTGGCTTTAACAACAATTTGCTCTGTGATCTCAGGCACGTCTCTCCTTTGGTCTCTCTCTCTCTAAAATGAGGATGGAGGCCTAAAATGTGTCTACGTTTCATTACAATTCTGAATTTCTATTGTTCCACAACTATTTTCTTCCCAAACATTTTTCTGAAACAAGTTTTTATTAAAATGCTCTCCAAGGCAGTTTTTTTGGGGGAGTAGTTTAAACAGAAACAGTTTAAACCTGAGCTAATCTTTCATTAAAAACTTTTTGGAAATCTAAACACCACTGAGGCATAAGAAATTTACGGTAGAAAATTATCAAATACGACTTTATTATTCAGTATTTCAAATTTAGACACACGTGCTAAAGGGTAACATTAAATGATCACTTGGCAAAATTCCTAACTGGAAGAAATAGTGTAAGTAGTGGTAAAGGGCATAGATTCTAGTTTAAGGTTGACTTTAGGCTGAATAATGACCCTGACTCTTGGTCACACTATGACATATTTAATCATCAGTTTCCTCATCTGAAAATGGAGATAATAGGAATCTAGATATTTAGATCATGTGAATGGTAGTCCCTGAAATTGGGATGGCTATATATGGCAGCTCTGGTTATAAAGATTAAATGAAGTTTAATATAAATGAAGTTTCATATAAATTACTTAACACTGAAGTTATTAACACATGATATATACTTAATATATGGTAACAATTTATATGTCTTATATATGTAGCAATTTATATAATGCATGCATTTTCCCTCAATACATTATTATTCAATGTCTTGATACAGGAATTATGTGTCACATACTGTGATATTAAACCTCACTGTCACTCTTAACTGCTAAGTTTAATAATTAAAGACTAACTGATTGAGCATAATTATTACAAGATATAATGTAACTATATTACATAGGCCAGATATTTAAAATCATGAATTTACTATGAACTTTAGCATTCCATGTCAGTTAAAGTGACACTGGACAAATAAGAATCTTTAACATCAGACCTTTTTGTGTAACAGACAAAATTTCTAATACAAGAAATAGATACTAACAAAATATATCAATATGTTTTTCTATTTCTAAGTATAAAATATTTTAATTAATCACTTTAAAAATAGGCTAGCTAGAAGAAAAGAGAGCTGCCTTTTCTTCAACCCATATGCAAATCTAATTTTCTTTCTAACCATTTCACCTCAGTGGCCTCCTTTTGTATTGCACACTATTCTTTTCTAACTTCTGAATTTCTGTTAGTTTGCTGTTGGCAGGGGTAAGGTCGGAAATAATACGAACTTTCTATTGAAATCTGCTTTCCCCACTCAATGAGAGGAAGCAAAGCCATGAATATGGCACCCTCATAATGATTTAGCTGGGGCTTAATGAAATTTTCATCACAACCTGCTGTTCATTTAATGGCCTTTGAAAAACAATGGAAAAAATAGCTTGAGGGAAGAAAAGATTTTTCCCTGGCATATATTTGTGAGCTTAACATTTAGTTACATTCACTCTATTTTCCCCTTATCTCCATGTTACTGTTCTTATCACAGAGCTATAATAATATTTTGTAGTTTTCAGAGTATAAGTTTTATAGTTCTTTTGTTAAATTTATTTCTGGGTATTTTATTCTTTTTGGTGCTATGGTGCATCACAGAGCTTTAGATCATTTGTTTGTGCTGTACGTATTGTCATTGTCCTGATGCTTGGATGATGTAAAGTTTTGGTGATCATCCTCAGGTCAAATCATACCCTTTGATTAACAGAGTCTTTAAAGCTAATGTAACTCTTCAGTTACTGTGAGACTTGAACACATCTCTGTAGATACATTTCCCCATTTTTCTCTTTTTGCAATTGAAAAAAAAAACACAGAAAATTCCTTCAACATCCTATTCTCTTCCATGATACAAGTTTCTGCTTTACTTTTTTGGGTGGAGATTATGATCATCACTTGACTGAAATATGTAAATTACTCCTTGATACATCTTTCAGTCATTGCGGTTATTAAATAAACATTCTTGTCCTGGCAAGTTATCAATAAAATTGAGTCTATTTACGGTTCTGTATACTCAAAGCACATGTCTAGGAATCTTGTGTATGTAAACATAAATGCATGTTAGTGGTTCTACATTCATACAGGGATTATCCTTCTGAAACTTAGATTTTTAGATGCTTGCCATGTTCAGTTGATATTCCAATCTTCCAAAATATTACTGCTAAATTTTCTCTAGGTCTTTATATTATTTACTAACAAGTCACTCCTCTCCTGAGCTTTTAAAATATTTTTAGGGGGGAAAGTACAAAAAGTACATTGTTGTGGGAAATATAATAATGAAAACAGTCCAGTGTCCACATGCAATAGTGGGGTTTCTTTGTGTCTAGCCTTCCTGCTATGGATGCTCTATCTCTTCTCGTTTGCCTGAGCAGCTGCTGCTTGATATTACACCTTTCTCCTAATTCTCAATACTTCTTAATGTCTCCTGCTAAGCAAATTAGGGGATACTATATCCTGCCCCCTCTTTCCTGTTTGGATTTATTCACTGGGCTTCAGCCTGTTAAGCACTTCCAAATTAAAAGTCTAAGCACTGACTTAGAAGTCAACAGATACACTGGGGGAATACCAAGTCATATATCAAATTTCCATAAAGGACATCATCTAAAGATAAACTGCAAAAAGCTACTTGGAAATACAGTACATAACAAACACAAAGCTGGTTCTTCCTAGACTCTAGCCCTGGACTCTGAAGGAATCTCAAATAAAAATTAAAAATTAACATGTGAGGGAAACATTTCCTAATTCATTCTATGAAGCCAGCATTATTCTGCTACCAAAATCAGATAAAGACATTACCTAAAAGGGAAGCTATAGACCTATATTTCTCACAATCATAGATGCAAAAATCCTCAACAAAGTATTAGCAAATCAAATCCAACAACATATAAAAAGAACTATAAAACATGATCCAGTAGGATTTATTCGAAGTTGGCAAGCCTGATTCAACATTTGAAAATCACATCATATCAATAGTTTAAAGAATATTCTTAAATCATATCAATGCAAGCAGACAAAGATATTTAACAAATGCCAACAACCAGTCATGATAAAAACTCTCAGAAAACTAGGAATAGAAGAGAACCTCCTCAACTTGGTAAAAAAACATCTACAAAAATCCCACAGCCAACATCATACTTAATTGTGAGAACTAGATGCTTTTCCCCTTATAATCAAAAACAAGGCAAGAATGTCCCCTCTTACCACTCTTATTCAACGTTGTACTAGAAGTCCTCACTAATTCAAGGAGATAAAAAAAGGAAATAAAAGGTATACTTCTTGGAACAGAAGAAATAAAACTCTT
>NW_012140524.1:9392140-9393931 GCF_000956105.1 Propithecus coquereli | reverse complement strand
TATATTTGTATTTTATTTTCAAAATGAACCTATTTAAATTACCAAAGGATAAAATAAGTTTCAACAAAAAAAATTCTCCCAGATTGATCAGCACAATTAGAATAGTAGTAAACCATAAGGGCTAAATTGATGGCTGCTAGGTTCATGATTTAGTTCTAACTTTGCCCACCTGACTGGCATCACTACTGCACAAGGCTGGTTGGTGAGACTTTGTGGGGATCAAGTACACCAGTCTGTTATGAGCTTTTCACAACAGTGCACTGTGTTTCTGTTTGAAGTAGAATTTGTGAACAGTTGCACAGGTTGACAGTATTTTTTAATTCTGTCTGCTTAACAGCCTACAATGTCAAAGAAGACCAAGAGAATACAGAAGGAAGAAAACAGATTTTTAAATGAGGATTGAGAATTGCAATATTGTCTTGTTTCTGCTAAAGGTAAGATAATTTGCTTGCTTTGTAATACTGCAAAGTCAACATTAAAGAAATTCAATGCTCATCAACATAAGAATACTCATAAGGACAGCAAATATTTTAAATTAGAGGAAGAGGCATGAAAGATTGTACTGCAGAAATTAAAAGTTGAAAAGCAAAAGCAAAGACAACTCTTTCAAGCAGCAAAAACACCTAAAAATAATGCCACTGAAGCAACTTACATACTCGGGGAAAAAAGGGAAGCCCATTCAGTGATGTAGAAATTGTGAAAGAAAGCACTGTCAAAGTTGTAGGATGCTTAGACTCAATAATGTTTCAAAGTACAAACAACTGCCTCTTTTCAAGGAAAACCATAAATGATCAGCAGCACGAATTAGCCTTCAACTTAACAGAACACCCTCACGTAATACTTTAAAGGAAAATATATATATATTATTCAATCACTTTGGATGGATCAACTGATACTACTGACTTGGCACAGGTTTTATCTTTCATTTGGGTCATAACAGATTTTCCTTGCTGCAATTACTCGCTTTGGGCACTCTTGCAAACAGAACACGGGGAATAGATTTTTTTCAACAACTTTCAAGATAAATGTCGTGAAGTTGGACTGAATTTGGTAAATTTAGTAAGTATATGTGTAGATGGTGCACCTTCCATGACAGGAAAACATGAAGGGTTTATTGCACAAATAAAAAAAATTATTAACAGATTCAGATGCTCTCATTTCTTTTCATTGTATCTTGTATCGGCATAATTTCTATGCTAAAGCTAATATTTTAAGTGACACTTTGCAACAAGTTATAAGTATTGTTAACTATATTCATGCATATGCAACATGGCATTGTCAGTTTTGTAACATGCTAAAGTTGAATGATGAGGTATTCAGAGTGGATTTGTTATATTAAAGTGCATTGGCTATCACAGGGATAAGTAAGTGTTAGCCAAAATTTTAGCTTTGTGAGAACAGATAGTTAAGTTTTATGAAGAACAGAATCAGCAATGTGAATTCTTGAAAGAAGATTTCTATAGGAATGTAGCATTTTTGTGAGATACTATATCAAATCAAAATGACTTCAATATTTATTTGCAAGGTAAAACTAAGTCTATGTATGACACGTGGCAAAAAATCCAAGTATTTTGAAAAAAGCTATCTCTTTTCAAAATGTGTTTTGCAAATATTTTCTTCCACTCGGTGGCCTTATATTTTTTACTATCTTAATATTATCTTTTTCTGAAAAAAATTTTTAATTTTAATAAAGTCCAACTTATCAATTTTTTGGCATGGATCATGCTTTTGTTGTATGTATGTAAACACTCACTGCCTAACCAGAAGGTCATTGACTTAAGTTTTCTCCTA